>NW_024038610.1:0-19136 GCF_016077235.1 Cyprinodon tularosa
CAGGTTCCTCCTTACCAAAGATCCCCACTGGTCTCCCAGCAGAGAGCTCATATCGCCCTGCCCCTGGTCATGGCAGCATGACCTAAACAAAGTTTGAGCCCTCCGATCCCTGACATGGAAACCTCACCTCCAGGGCCCAACCACCAAAACCCCCCAGGACCAAACCATGCATACACCCTGCACTCTGCCCCTGGTATGGCAGCACTGAATTTGAGGGCTCTGGATCTGCATGTGAAACTTGATGCGGCCAAAAGCTACGCACCAGGTATCTCAAGTGACCCATCCAAGTACCAAAGATCCCACGGTCTGTCCGGCCCCTGGGGGCCTCATCGACTTAACTTTCCCCTCTCCGATCCACTACGGGTGACAACCTCCAAATGTGGCCTCCCAAAACTAAACACCCCCACATACCTGGGCAACAACCACTCAGTCTGGCCTCCTGCAGGCCTGCACCTCGGAACTTGGGGCTCTTCTAGAACCCACGGCCAAAAAGCTTACAGCACAGGCTGTTCAAGGTGGCCCTCGTAAGACCAATGGATTCACTGGGTCTCCCAGCTGAGCCTCATATCGCACACTGCTCCCCCTCTCTGCATGTCACACACCCCGGGTGACACCTCCAAATCCTCCCAAAAACACACTCTCCTGGCCCCAACACGCCACTAGACCTTCAAAACCACCTCAGGCGCTTGGCCCACCCTAGACAACCCCCCCAGCGGTACCAGCCCACTCTACAGCTCCCCTGTGGACATAACCTTAAAATTTGAGCGCTCTGCCCTGAATGCTGTGGGCATCTAAACACACCACGCAAACAGCAGTAACCCTAGGCTGTCTGTGGCGCTGGTATGCGCATGACTTGGAAAATAGGCTTGTGATACACTATGCTGTCTGGGCCCCTGGTATGGCAGCATGACTTAAACAAATTTGAGCGCTCTCCGATCCCTGACATGGAACCTGCACCTCCAGGAGGTCCTGCGGGCCCACTCTTAAACACCCACCCACGGACTAAACCATGCAGTACACGCCTGCAGGCTGTCTGGGCCCCTGGTATGGCAGCATGACTTCGAAAATTTGAGGGCTCTGTGATCCCTGATGTGGAACCTTGATGCGGCCAAAAAGCTTACAGCACCAGGTATTTCAAGGTGGTCTCCCATCCAAGTACCAATGGATTCCCCACTGGTCTGCCCAGCAGAGAGCCTCATTATCGGCACAGCTGCTCCCCCTCTCTGCATGATCGACCACACCCGGGGTGACAACCTCCAACTCTCCTCCCAAGGAAAACACACTCTCCTCCGGGCCAACAACCACCACTAGACCTCCTCCAGGAACCTGCACCTCCAGGAGGTCCTGTGGGCCCAGTCTTAAGCACCCCCCCACGGCCTAAACCAAGCAGTACACACCTACAGGCTGTCTGGGCGCCTGGTATGGCAGCATGACTTAAACAAATTTGAGCGCTCTCCGATCCCTGACATGGAATCTGCACCTCCAGGAGGTCCTGTGGGCCCACTCTTAAACATCCCCCCATGGACTAAACCATGCAGTACATGCCTGCAGGCTGTCTGGGCCCCTGGTATGGCAGCATGACTTAAACAAATTTGAGCGCTCTCCGATCCCTGACATGGAACCTGCACCTCCAGGAGGTCCTGTGGGCCCACTCTTAAACACCCCCCCACGGACTAAACCATGCAGTACACGCCTGCAGGCTGTCTGGGCCCCTGGTATGGCAGCATGACTTGGAAAATTTGAGGGCTCTGTGATCCCTGATGTGGAACCTTGATGCGGCCAAAAAGCTTACAGCACCAGGTATTTCAAGGTGGTCTCCCATCCAAGTACCAATGGATTCCCCACTGGTCTTCCCAGCAGAGAGCCTCATCATCGGCCCCACTGCTCCCCCTCTCTGCAAGATCCACCATATCCGGGCTGACAACCTCCAACTGTACTCCCCAGAAAAACACACTTCCCTCCGGGCCAACAACCACCACTTGACCTCCTCCAGGAACCTGCACCTCCGGGAGGTCCTGTGGGCCCACTCTTAAACACCAACCCACGGACCAAACCATGCAGTACACGCCTGTAGGCTGTCTGGGCCCCTGGTATGGCAGCATGACTTTGAAAATTTGAGGGCTCTCGGATCCCTGATATAGAACCTGCACCTCCAGGAGGTCCCGTGGGAACACTCTTAAGCACCCCTCCCCCATGGACAAAACCAAGTAGTACACACCTGCAGGCTGTCTGGGCGCCTAGTATGGCAGCATGACTTAAAAAAATTTGAGCGCTCTCGGATCCCTGACATGGAACCTGCACCTCCAGGAGGTCCTGCGGGCCCACTCTTAAACACCCCCCCACGGACTAAACCATGCAGTACACGCCTGCAGGCTGTCTGGGCCCCTTGTATGGCAGCATGACTTCGAAAATTTGAGGGCTCTGTGATCCCTGATGTGGAACCTTGATGCGGCCAAAAAGCTTACAGCACCAGGTATTTCAAGGTGGTCTCCCATCCAAGTACCAATGGATTCCCCACTGGTCTTCCCAGCAGAGAGCCTCATCATCGGCCCCACTGCTCCCCCTCTCTGCAAGATCCACCATATCCGGGCTGACAACCTCCAACTGTACTCCCCAGAAAACCACACTTCCCTCTTGGCCAACAACCACCACTTGACCTCCTCCAGGAACCTGCACCTCCAGGAGGTCCTGTGGGCCCACTCTTAAACACCAACCCACGGACTAAACCATGCAGTACACGCCTGCAGGCTGTCTGGGCCCCTGGTATGGCAGCATGACTTGGAAAATTTGAGGGCTCTGTGATCCCTGATGTGGAACCTTGATGCGGCCAAAAAGCTTACAGCACCAGGTATTTCAAGGTGGTCTCCCATCCAAGTACCAATGGATTCCCCACTGGTCTGCCCAGCAGAGAGCCTCATTATCGGCACAGCTGCTCCCCCTCTCTGCATGATCGACCACACCCGGGGTGACAACCTCCAACTCTCCTCCCCAGAAAAACACACTCTCCTCCGGGCCAACAACCACCACTAGACCTCCTCCAGGAACCTGCACCTCCAGGAGGTCCTGTGGGCCCAGTCTTAAGCACCAACCCACGGCCTAAACCAAGCAGTACACACCTACAGGCTGTCTGGGCGCCTGGTATGGCAGCATGACTTAAACAAATTTGAGCGCTCTCCGATCCCTGACATGGAATCTGCACCTCCAGGAGGTCCTGTGGGCCCACTCTTAAACATCCCCCCATGGACTAAACCATGCAGTACACGCCTGCAGGCTGTCTGGGCCCCTGGTATGGCAGCATGACTTTGAAAATTTGAGGGCTCTCGGATCCCTGATATAGAACCTGCACCTCCAGGAGGTCCCGTGGGAACACTCTTAAGCACCCCTCCCCCATGGACAAAACCAAGTAGTACACACCTGCAGGCTGTCTGGGCGCCTAGTATGGCAGCATGACTTAAAAAAATTTGAGCGCTCTCGGATCCCTGACATGGAACCTGCACCTCCAGGAGGTCCTGCGGGCCCACTCTTAAACACCCCCCCACGGACTAAACCATGCAGTACACGCCTGCAGGCTGTCTGGGCCCCTTGTATGGCAGCATGACTTCGAAAATTTGAGGGCTCTGTGATCCCTGATGTGGAACCTTGATGCGGCCAAAAAGCTTACAGCACCAGGTATTTCAAGGTGGTCTCCCATCCAAGTACCAATGGATTCCCCACTGGTCTTCCCAGCAGAGAGCCTCATCATCGGCCCCACTGCTCCCCCTCTCTGCAAGATCCACCATATCCGGGCTGACAACCTCCAACTGTACTCCCCAGAAAACCACACTTCCCTCTTGGCCAACAACCACCACTTGACCGCCTCCAGGAACCTGCCCCTCCAGGAGGTCCTGTGGGCCCACTCTTAAACACCAACCCACGGACTAAACCATGCAGTACACGCCTGCAGGCTGTCTGGGCCCCTGGTATGGCAGCATGACTTGGAAAATTTGAGGGCTCTGTGATCCCTGATGTGGAACCTTGATGCGGCCAAAAAGCTTACAGCACCAGGTATTTCAAGGTGGTCTCCCATCCAAGAACCAATGGATTCCCCACTGGTCTTCCCAGCAGAGAGCCTCATCATCGGCCCCACTGCTCCCCCTCTCTGCAAGATCCACCATATCCGGGCTGACAACCTCCAACTGTACTCCCCAGAAAACCACACTTCCCTCTTGGCCAACAACCACCACTTGACCTCCTCCAGGAACCTGCACCTCCAGGAGGTCCTGTGGGAACACTCTTAAACACCAACCCACGGACCAAACCATGCAGTACACGCCTGTAGGCTGTCTGGGCCCCTGGTATGGCAGCATGACTTAAACAAATTTGAGCGCTCTCCGATCCCTGACATGGAATCTGCACCTCCAGGAGGTCCTGTGGGCCCACTCTTAAACATCCCCCCATGGACTAAACCATGCAGTACATGCCTGCAGGCTGTCTGGGCCCCTGGTATGGCAGCATGACTTAAACAAATTTGAGCGCTCTCCGATCCCTGACATGGAACCTGCACCTCCAGGAGGTCCTGTGGGCCCACTCTTAAACACCCACCCACGGACTAAACCATGCAGTACACGCCTGCAGGCTGTCTGGGCCCCTGGTATGGCAGCATGACTTGGAAAATTTGAGGGCTCTGTGATCCCTGATGTGGAACCTTGATGCGGCCAAAAAGCTTACAGCACCAGGTATTTCAAGGTGGTCTCCCATCCAAGTACCAATGGATTCCCCACTGGTCTGCCCAGCAGAGAGCCTCATTATCGGCACAGCTGCTCCCCCTCTCTGCATGATCGACCACACCCGGGGTGACAACCTCCAACTCTCCTCCCCAGAAAAACACACTCTCCTCCGGGCCAACAACCACCACTAGACCTCCTCCAGGAACCTGCACCTCCAGGAGGTCCTGTGGGCCCAGTCTTAAGCACCCCCCCACGGCCTAAACCAAGCAGTACACACCTACAGGCTGTCTGGGCGCCTGGTATGGCAGCATGACTTAAACAAATTTGAGCGCTCTCCGATCCCTGACATGGAATCTGCACCTCCAGGAGGTCCTGTGGGCCCACTCTTAAACATCCCCCCATGGACTAAACCATGCAGTACATGCCTGCAGGCTGTCTGGGCCCCTGGTATGGCAGCATGACTTAAACAAATTTGAGCGCTCTCCGATCCCTGACATGGAACCTGCACCTCCAGGAGGTCCTGTGGGCCCACTCTTAAACACCCCCCCACGGACTAAACCATGCAGTACACGCCTGCAGGCTGTCTGGGCCCCTGGTATGGCAGCATGACTTGGAAAATTTGAGGGCTCTGTGATCCCTGATGTGGAACCTTGATGCGGCCAAAAAGCTTACAGCACCAGGTATTTCAAGGTGGTCTCCCATCCAAGTACCAATGGATTCCCCACTGGTCTTCCCAGCAGAGAGCCTCATCATCGGCCCCACTGCTCCCCCTCTCTGCAAGATCCACCATATCCGGGCTGACAACCTCCAACTGTACTCCCCAGAAAAACACACTTCCCTCCGGGCCAACAACCACCACTTGACCTCCTCCAGGAACCTGCACCTCCGGGAGGTCCTGTGGGCCCACTCTTAAACACCAACCCACGGACCAAACCATGCAGTACACGCCTGTAGGCTGTCTGGGCCCCTGGTATGGCAGCATGACTTTGAAAATTTGAGGGCTCTCGGATCCCTGATATAGAACCTGCACCTCCAGGAGGTCCCGTGGGAACACTCTTAAGCACCCCTCCCCCATGGACAAAACCAAGTAGTACACACCTGCAGGCTGTCTGGGCGCCTAGTATGGCAGCATGACTTAAAAAAATTTGAGCGCTCTCGGATCCCTGACATGGAACCTGCACCTCCAGGAGGTCCTGCGGGCCCACTCTTAAACACCCCCCCACGGACTAAACCATGCAGTACACGCCTGCAGGCTGTCTGGGCCCCTTGTATGGCAGCATGACTTCGAAAATTTGAGGGCTCTGTGATCCCTGATGTGGAACCTTGATGCGGCCAAAAAGCTTACAGCACCAGGTATTTCAAGGTGGTCTCCCATCCAAGTACCAATGGATTCCCCACTGGTCTTCCCAGCAGAGAGCCTCATCATCGGCCCCACTGCTCCCCCTCTCTGCAAGATCCACCATATCCGGGCTGACAACCTCCAACTGTACTCCCCAGAAAACCACACTTCCCTCTTGGCCAACAACCACCACTTGACCGCCTCCAGGAACCTGCACCTCCAGGAGGTCCTGTGGGCCCACTCTTAAACACCAACCCACGGACTAAACCATGCAGTACACGCCTGCAGGCTGTCTGGGCCCCTGGTATGGCAGCATGACTTGGAAAATTTGAGGGCTCTGTGATCCCTGATGTGGAACCTTGATGCGGCCAAAAAGCTTACAGCACCAGGTATTTCAAGGTGGTCTCCCATCCAAGTACCAATGGATTCCCCACTGGTCTTCCCAGCAGAGAGCCTCATCATCGGCCCCACTGCTCCCCCTCTCTGCAAGATCCACCATATCCGGGCTGACAACCTCCAACTCTCCTCCCCAGAAAAACACACTTCCCTCCGGGCCAACAACCACCACTTGACCTCCTCCAGGAACCTGCACCTCCAGGAGGTCCTGTGGGCCCACTCTTAAACACCAACCCACGGACCAAACCATGCAGTACACGCCTGTAGGCTGTCTGGGCCCCTGGTATGGCAGCATGACTTAAACAAATTTGAGCGCTCTCCGATCCCTGACATGGAACCTGCACCTCCAGGAGGTCCTGTGGGCCCACTCTTAAACATCCCCCCATGGACTAAACCATGCAGTACATGCCTGCAGGCTGTCTGGGCCCCTGGTATGGCAGCATGACTTAAACAAATTTGAGGGCTCTCGGATCCCTGATATGGAACCTGCACCTCCAGGAGGTCCTGTGGGAACACTCTTAAGCACCCCTCCCCCATGGACAAAACCAAGCAGTACACACCTGCAGGCTGTCTGGGCGCCTAGTATGGCAGCATGACTTAAAAAAATTTGAGCGCTCTCGGATCCCTGACATGGAACCTGCACCTCCAGGAGGTCCTGCGGGCCCACTCTTAAACACCCCCCCACGGACTAAACCATGCAGTACACGCCTGCAGGCTGTCTGGGCCCCTTGTATGGCAGCATGACTTCGAAAATTTGAGGGCTCTGTGATCCCTGATGTGGAACCTTGATGCGGCCAAAAAGCTTACAGCACCAGGTATTTCAAGGTGGTCTCCCATCCAAGTACCAATGGATTCCCCACTGGTCTTCCCAGCAGAGAGCCTCATCATCGGCCCCACTGCTCCCCCTCTCTGCAAGATCCACCATATCCGGGCTGACAACCTCCAACTGTACTCCCCAGAAAACCACACTTCCCTCTTGGCCAACAACCACCACTTGACCTCCTCCAGGAACCTGCACCTCCAGGAGGTCCTGTGGGCCCACTCTTAAACACCCCCCCACGGACTAAACCATGCAGTACACGCCTGCAGGCTGTCTGGGCCCCTGGTATGGCAGCATGACTTGGAAAATTTGAGGGCTCTGTGATCCCTGATGTGGAACCTTGATGCGGCCAAAAAGCTTACAGCACCAGGTATTTCAAGGTGGTCTCCCATCCAAGTACCAATGGATTCCCCACTGGTCTTCCCAGCAGAGAGCCTCATCATCGGCCCCACTGCTCCCCCTCTCTGCAAGATCCACCATATCCGGGCTGACAACCTCCAACTGTACTCCCCAGAAAACCACACTTCCCTCTTGGCCAACAACCACCACTTGACCTCCTCCAGGAACCTGCACCTCCAGGAGGTCCTGTGGGAACACTCTTAAACACCAACCCACGGACCAAACCATGCAGTACACGCCTGTAGGCTGTCTGGGCCCCTGGTATGGCAGCATGACTTAAACAAATTTGAGCGCTCTCGGATCCCTGACATGGAACCTGCACCTCCAGGAGGTCCTGTGGGCCCACTCTTAAACACCCCCCCACGGACTAAACCATGCAGTACACGCCTGCAGGCTGTCTGGGCCCCTGGTATGGCAGCATGACTTAAACAAATTTGAGCGCTCTCCGATCCCTGACATGGAACCTGCACCTCCAGGAGGTCCTGTGGGCCCACTCTTAAACACCCCCCCACGGACTAAACCATGCAGTACACGCCTGCAGGCTGTCTGGGCCCCTGGTATGGCAGCATGACTTGGAAAATTTGAGGGCTCTGTGATCCCTGATGTGGAACCTTGATGCGGCCAAAAAGCTTACAGCACCAGGTATTTCAAGGTGGTCTCCCATCCAAGTACCAATGGATTCCCCACTGGTCTGCCCAGCAGAGAGCCTCATTATCAGCACAGCTGCTCCCCCTCTCTGCATGATCGACCACACCCGGGGTGACAACCTCCAACTCTCCTCCCAAGAAAAACACACTCTCCTCCGGGCCAACAACCACCACTAGACCTCCTCCAGGAACCTGCACCTCCAGGAGGTCCTGTGGGCCCAGTCTTAAGCACCACCCCACGGACCTAAACCAAGCAGTACACACCTACAGGCTGTCTGGGCCCCTGGTATGGCAGCATGACTTAAACAAATTTGAGCGCTCTCCGATCCCTGACATGGAACCTGCACCTCCAGGAGGTCCTGTGGGCCCACTCTTAAACACCCACCCACGGACTAAACCATGCAGTACACGCCTGCAGGCTGTCTGGGCCCCTGGTATGGCAGCATGACTTGGAAAATTTGAGGGCTCTGTGATCCCTGATGTGGAACCTTGATGCGGCCAAAAAGCTTACAGCACCAGGTATTTCAAGGTGGTCTCCCATCCAAGTACCAATGGATTCCCCACTGGTCTGCCCAGCAGAGAGCCTCATTATCGGCACAGCTGCTCCCCCTCTCTGCATGATCGACCACACCCGGGGTGACAACCTCCAACTCTCCTCCCAAGAAAAACACACTCTCCTCCGGGCCAACAACCACCACTAGACCTCCTCCAGGAACCTGCACCTCCAGGAGGTCCTGTGGGCCCAGTCTTAAGCACCCCCCCACGGACTAAACCAAGCAGTACACACCTACAGGCTGTCTGGGCGCCTGGTATGGCAGCATGACTTAAACAAATTTGAGCGCTCTTGGATCCCTGACATGGAACCTGCACCTCCAGGAGGTCCTGTGGGCCCACTCTTAAACACCCCCCCACGGACTAAACCATGCAGTACACGCCTGCAGGCTGTCTGGGCCCCTGGTATGGCAGCATGACTTCGAAAATTTGAGGGCTCTGTGATCCCTGATGTGGAACCTTGATGCGGCCAAAAAGCTTACAGCACCAGGTATTTCAAGGTGGTCTCCCATCCAAGTACCAATGGATTCCCCACTGGTCTTCCCAGCAGAGAGCCTCATCATCGGCCCCACTGCTCCCCCTCTCTGCAAGATCCACCATATCCGGGCTGACAACCTCCAACTGTACTCCCCAGAAAACCACACTTCCCTCTTGGCCAACAACCACCACTTGACCGCCTCCAGGAACCTGCCCCTCCAGGAGGTCCTGTGGGAACACTCTTAAACACCAACCCACGGACTAAACCATGCAGTACACGCCTGCAGGCTGTCTGGGCCCCTGGTATGGCAGCATGACTTAAACAAATTTGAGCGCTCTCAGATCCCTGACATGGAACCTGCACCTCCAGGAGGTCCTGTGGGCCCACTCTTAAACACCCCCCCACGGACTAAACCATGCAGTACACGCCTGCAGGCTGTCTGGGCCCCTGGTATGGCAGCATGACTTCGAAAATTTGAGGGCTCTGTGATCCCTGATGTGGAACCTTGATGCGGCCAAAAAGCTTACAGCACCAGGTATTTCAAGGTGGTCTCCCATCCAAGTACCAATGGATTCCCCACTGGTCTTCCCAGCAGAGAGCCTCATCATCGGCCCCACTGCTCCCCCTCTCTGCAAGATCCACCATATCCGGGCTGACAACCTCCAACTCTCCTCCCCAGAAAAACACACTTCCCTCCGGGCCAACAACCACCACTTGACCTCCTCCAGGAACCTGCACCTCCAGGAGGTCCTGTGGGCCCACTCTTAAACACCAACCCACGGACTAAACCATGCAGTACACGCCTGCAGGCTGTCTGGGCCCCTGGTATGGCAGCATGACTTAAACAAATTTGAGCGCTCTCCGATCCCTGACATGGAACCTGCACCTCCAGGAGGTCCTGTGGGCCCACTCTTAAACACCCCCCCACGGACTAAACCATGCAGTACACGCCTGCAGGCTGTCTGGGCCCCTGGTATGGCAGCATGACTTGGAAAATTTGAGGGCTCTGTGATCCCTGATGTGGAACCTTGATGCGGCCAAAAAGCTTACAGCACCAGGTATTTCAAGGTGGTCTCCCATCCAAGTACCAATGGATTCCCCACTGGTCTTCCCAGCAGAGAGCCTCATCATCGGCCCCACTGCTCCCCCTCTCTGCAAGATCCACCATATCCGGGCTGACAACCTCCAACTCTCCTCCCCAGAAAACCACACTTCCCTCTTGGCCAACAACCACCACTTGACCTCCTCCAGGAACCTGCACCTCCGGGAGGTCCTGTGGGCCCACTCTTAAACACCAACCCACGGACCAAACCATGCAGTACACGCCTGTAGGCTGTCTGGGCCCCTGGTATGGCAGCATGACTTAAACAAATTTGAGCGCTCTCCGATCCCTGACATGGAATCTGCACCTCCAGGAGGTCCTGTGGGCCCACTCTTAAACATCCCCCCATGGACTAAACCATGCAGTACATGCCTGCAGGCTGTCTGGGCCCCTGGTATGGCAGCATGACTTAAACAAATTTGAGCGCTCTCCGATCCCTGACATGGAACCTGCACCTCCAGGAGGTCCTGTGGGCCCACTCTTAAACACCCCCCCACGGACTAAACCATGCAGTACACGCCTGCAGGCTGTCTGGGCCCCTGGTATGGCAGCATGACTTGGAAAATTTGAGGGCTCTGTGATCCCTGATGTGGAACCTTGATGCGGCCAAAAAGCTTACAGCACCAGGTATTTCAAGGTGGTCTCCCATCCAAGTACCAATGGATTCCCCACTGGTCTTCCCAGCAGAGAGCCTCATCATCGGCCCCACTGCTCCCCCTCTCTGCAAGATCCACCATATCCGGGCTGACAACCTCCAACTCTCCTCCCCAGAAAAACACACTTCCCTCCGGGCCAACAACCACCACTTGACCTCCTCCAGGAACCTGCACCTCCGGGAGGTCCTGTGGGCCCACTCTTAAACACCAACCCACGGACCAAACCATGCAGTACACGCCTGTAGGCTGTCTGGGCCCCTGGTATGGCAGCATGACTTAAACAAATTTGAGCGCTCTCCGATCCCTGACATGGAACCTGCACCTCCAGGAGGTCCTGTGGGCCCACTCTTAAACACCCCCCCACGGACTAAACCATGCAGTACACGCCTGCAGGCTGTCTGGGCCCCTGGTATGGCAGCATGACTTAAACAAATTTGAGCGCTCTCCGATCCCTGACATGGAACCTGCACCTCCAGGAGGTCCTGTGGGCCCACTCTTAAACACCCCCCCACGGACTAAACCATGCAGTACACGCCTGCAGGCTGTCTGGGCCCCTGGTATGGCAGCATGACTTCGAAAATTTGAGGGCTCTGTGATCCCTGATGTGGAACCTTGATGCGGCCAAAAAGCTTACAGCACCAGGTATTTCAAGGTGGTCTCCCATCCAAGTACTAACAAGGCCTTAGCTTCCGAGAACAGACGAGATCGAGCGTATTCAGGACGGTATGGCTGTAAGCCACCAGAGCTCAAATAACCAACCTGTTTATACAGGATACAGTAGCAACGTGTTTCCAATGTGACCGTTTTGCTGTGAGCTGATGTGGTGGCTTTCAATGGTAGAATCTCAAAAATCAGGACACCTTCAGTCGATCATCTGATTGCCCCAGGACGGGAGAAGAAGCATTTATTTTATAGATCAAATTGACATGCTGTCCTCAGTACACGTATCACAGCGCTGAACATTTTATCAGAACATATCTGCTTATTCCTCCAAATCACATTCCAATCCACCATGTCTTATAGTCTCAGCTTCGCACTTTGTGTATGCACATGCACAAAGGAATATTGTGTTGACATCTTACTGGAATTCACGTGTGCTGATTTGCGTCAAAGTCACTTCGACCCTCAAGGAATGTTTATATAGATGTTCTCTGTTTTGCCAAACCCCCTCATACATTATCTAATTGCGTATGAAGCAGCTTTGGAGACCATGCTGTTACTAAGACTTACACTTGACCTTTAAGTTTTGTTGCTAAGACAGTGTATAGCTATGCAACAAGTCTATATAATGCAAATAGCCTGCTTCAACATTCCCCCCCTGTAGTTCATTGCAGATGAAGTACTTTGTGATGTTGAATGGTGATGTGAATACTACGCAACTAAGTGCACTTACGTGTGTGTGAAGTTCAAATGAAAAAAACTAAATCTTAGTGTGTCCAACACAGTGTTGAATGCGTGTGTTGAGAAATATCACATTAAATAAAAATTAAATTGAGTGACATGATTAAAAACAAAACTAAAGTGAATATTAAAACAAAATGAATATTACTGAACCTTCAAAGAAAGATAATCATTTTTCTCATGGCCAGGATTCGATTAGTATGGGATCGAAAAATTATTTTTAGTCCTGTGGGCATTTTACTCTTTCATGTCATACTCTTTAAGAAAACTATCCCATCGACCCATGCTTCCCCCAGACATCCATTCTTCCCTCCGGTGTCGGCCGTAGCACAAATCGCATCTTGACCATGCTACTCATGATGATCTGTGAAACCAACACTGCTTGAACCATTCAACCCAATCTTGATATTACATAATACGTGAAGGATAACTATTCAAAACATTTCAAATAACTCGAACTAAATGAAAGTAAATAAAGAAAAGAAAAAAGTAAGTCAGTCAGTCAGTAGTCTGAGTCCCCAGTCCTCTAAACAGCCGCCCATGTATAGTTTACCATGTAAAATAATAAGACAGAAATACAGATTATAATGCAGAATAATAATGGCATAATAAAGATTATAATGCAGGATAATGGCATGTTACATCCATGTTATCATCAGGATTATATTTACTGAATACAAAATGATTTATGCTGGTGTTTTCTTCTTTTCTTTGAAAAATCTAAAATATAGTTCTTTCACTTCCAGGGCTCATCCCTGGCCTTCAAAGGATGAACACAGGAGCAGGCGTTCACGCCTTCAGCATTCTTGCAGCGGCTGTTGGATGGTTCATAGTTGGGCAGTCCCTGGTCCTGGGTCGGTCGTCATCCATTTGTAAACGTCATCGTTATCCATCTCCTCATAATAGGCAAGATGCAACACACAAGCAGAAAAAACACAATCAGTGTAATTGTCACAATTACCCCAGTCTTAACTGCAAGTGCTCCCCATTCACCTAAAATTTGCTCCAGGCTCTTTAAGGATAAACCACTATAGCCAGCATTTTGTTGCATTTCTAATTTTAGCTTGTTTAGTTTAGTTAATACTTTGTGAAAGGTTACTGTTGGTGTAATGTTCAAATGTATTTATGTACCTTATTTGGTACCAATAAGATGACAAACTCCTCCCATTTGGCTAAAATATAAAGGTTGTCTATTTTGAATTGCCATTCTACTGGTCTCATGTAATTGGTCAGCTATTGCCATAAATCCTTCTACTGTAAAGTTAACCATTCTCTGTTAATTATAGTAAACATAGTTTATCCATTCAAAGTTTTTATTATTTGCACTCAAGGCACAATGGATTCTTGTCCTGCAAGTACCTCATGTCGTGTTTTAAATTCATTTGGGATACCTCTAGGCTGTCCCATTAAATCCAGATAAACCACTTCATTAAGTCCGTAATTTTGTATGCTTCTGTGAGATCTTGTTTTGTTGTTTTCTAACCCAAGTCTTTAACTCCTTCATACACTAGGGTAATGGGTACTTTCATTCTAACTAAGGCAGAAAGTCCAACCCACTTAAGGGGTAAGGTGTTTACCAGAATATCATCACTTCACTGTCTGCTACTGGGTATGTTTGATCTCCTAAGAAAAACAAAGTTGGGATCGTCATAGTTATATTTTCACATTATTGTTCCACAAAGTCAAAGTTTTTATACCATATGGGTTTTTCTACAAAAACAGGAGTTATATTTGTTTAAACCATGACACCACCCATGTTGTATTGCATTTCACTGTAGTATTACCTACACTGATTCCTCCATTGTCTGCAAAACCTCCACTGGCGAAACATTCGTATTCTGCACTATAATCAATTTCATAATTAGTAGGTGGGGTACCTTGTGTGGTGCTGAGGTTAAATTCAGCACACAAAGACTCAAATCTGTGTCCGTCCCAGTTTTCCAAGTATTGATGAGAATTTCGTGAACCATATAATAGTCTGCAACTTATACCCCACATAGGTAATTTAAAGAATGACACAACATCATTTCCGGGAGTAAACTCACCTTTCTGACATTTACTCCTTTTCACCTCTGCACATTCTACAGAATTGTATTTTTCTGGAATAACAATCGGGGCTCCTCCAGGAGCACCAGAACAGATTGAACAATCATTTGCTTTTAATTCTTTAGCCGTATATCATAACCAATTATACCATGTATTCTGAACTGCCCTTTGCCATAGAGCATCACCTCTTGGTCTAAACCCATACCATCTAATGTCATGTAATCTATTCACAGATGTTGGGTTAGCAGTATTTGTATGGCATGCATTATAAAATTTATCAAGGTCAACCTGATAATCGAGACAGCCCTGATCTTCAGAACAACCAAACTTGTTTGATCCCCCAACCTTTCTGGTTGTTCCTGCTTCTGCAGGTGGCAGTGTCACCACTACAGTCTCCTGATTTAATGGTAGTTGGTCATCTACATTATTCGGTTGGTTATTGTTTTGGTGATGTTTTGGCATCGCCTTCTTCCTGTTTGACATCATCTGCTGAGATGCGTGTGGATTGATATTCTACTCCTGTCTGCTTATCTATATTATCATTAGCATTTCTCCCTTCCTTATTTGGGGACGGCGTTGTTTTTAATGTTGTGGTCGACGCGCTAGTTGTGGTAGGAGTCTCTCGTGTGGGTAGAGGGTCATCTATTTTAGTGGGAATTCAGGGTGATGGGCCTTTATCATGCATTTCACTAAAAATCGGGAGCTGTTCTAATTTTGGAAGGTCTGCATTTATACGACCTACTTGATCTCCATGTCCTGGTGTTGTTATAGAAATGTCATCCTCTGGAGGAAGATTTGGAGAGCATGTATTGTCCTCTGGAAGAGTCTCATCTTCCTGGGTTACCCATAGAAGACTGGACTACTGGACTCTATTCTCTCACCATCTGTTGATTCTACTCTTAACTCATATTCCTTCCCTATTAGGAAAGCTATCGCATCTGCTTCAACAATCACACCACAATTGGTCTTTCTAACCACTAGTTTGCAGTTTATACCTTTTTCATCCTGTATCTTTTTATCAGGGAATGCAAACGAACCACACATTTGGCGTCTGTTAACGCCAGGCAACAAGCTAAAAATGATGAAGTTTCTTTTTGATAGGTCATAGTCTGCATCTTTATCTGCAACCTTTATCATTATTCTTACTTTTGCCTTAGCTACTTCACCGTCTAAATCAGTTATCCTTATGCGAGTTAGCTCACCTTCTCCTTGTACCTTTGCGTTTGTATTAGGGTTAGTCATTAACATGTTATAAATATAAATGTTGTCATATGCTAAACAGGGTTCTATTTTTACTACTATATCAAATCCAATGTCCGTTATATAAAACGTGATTTTACAGGGACCTGCTGTCCTTACTTCTCTGTCTTCTTCCTGTCGTCTCTCACACAATACTCTTGGGTCATGTTTTACTTCTGCTTCAGACAGAGTGTTAGAGTCGAGGACGGCCTCAGTATCAACTATCCCAGATTTCCATATCCATTTTAATTCTGCTTGTCTGATCGTGCATATTTTATGGTTAAATGTTGGACTGTTTGAACTTTTGCTAAAAAGCAGAAATACTGGCATGTGCTTGTCTGGATTGTCATTGCATGTGTTTTACTTATCTAATTGTTTGGAGATGGATCCCCCCTGTGATGCTGTCATCACACGTCGTCTGGCCAGGAGCTTCTTGGTCTTTGGCCTTCTGTAGTCAGGTCTCAGGACCGAGACTTCTTGTCGTTTAGTCGAGATTGGCTGGTTCCATGGTGTCTGTTGCACACTGTGACAGTCCATCTCTGTCTCCGCTGTCACCAGGTTCAGCACTTCTGCCAACATCCATAGTTGAACAAGTGTCAGTAACATCCTCATCGTCACCACCTGTTTGTTCACACACTTGACTTCGATCTTTCTTCACTTTGTCTTTCGTATGAAGTTTAGTGCAGTGACTGAGGTGGTACCAAGTGTTACTCCCCTCTATTTGTACTGCGGTTGGAGTCGCCCGCGTGACCTCATGTGAACCGTCCCATCTCACGTCACTCCACTTGCGCCGGAACCGCTTCACAAAAACCTGGTCCCCTGGCTCCACTGGTTTTTTTCACCACAGTCTGTGGAGTGGATTGTCTGGCCTTCTCCTGCAAATAGATAGCTCTATGGATGGCAGTTAGTTGTTCAGTATAACTTTTCATCTCTGTTTGCATTTGTTCAAGAGCAGAGCCCTCAAACGGCAGCCTCCATTGAGGCACAGGCATTGGTCTGCCAGTAAGCATTTCATGCAGGGTTAAATGTGTACTTCTATGAACTTGCAAGTGGTAGCTCATAAGTGCTAGTGGCAAAGCATCAACCCAGTTAAGCTTAGTAGAAGCACAAATCTTGTTTAGCTTAGCTTTTAAGGTTCCATTTATTCGTTTCACCATGCCTTGGCTTTGAGGGTGGTAAACCGCACCCAGTCGCTGCTTGATCTGCAACTTTTTCAACACGCCTTTTAATGTTTTCTGTACAAAAGCCGGACCGTTATCAGAACTTATTTCAGAGGGTATCCCTAACCTTGGAATCACCTCATTTGCCAAAAACTTGATTACTGTTTCTTCTCCCATTGTTTTTGATGGAACAGCCTCAACCCAACGGCTGAATCGATCAATAACAACAAGCATGTATCTTTTACCATTGACAGATTTTATCATGTCAACATAGTCCATTACCAGGTGTTTAAAGGGTCCTTCTGGAACTGGTATGTGACCTGTTGGTGATTTAATGCCTTTTCGAACGTTATGTTGTGCACATATTTCACATTGGCTCAAAGTTTCGTCAACCAATGCTCGCATGTATGGAGACCAATAACCTAGTTCGTTCAACTTGTTCAACACCTTTCCTGTCGCAATGATCTGGTCCATGTGATTCTGAAATGAACACTGTCAAAAGTGCCACTGGTGCCACCAAATGGCCAGCCTGTGACCTCCACAAACCTTTATCGCTTTCTGTACAACCTCTTTTTGCCCAAAGAGACCGTTCAGCTGGACTTGCTTCCTGTTGCATCAGAATTAAATCTTCAGGTGTCACAAGAAGTTCTAAAGATGTGACTGTTGCTATAACAGCGGTCTGGCTTTTGGTGGCTTCAACTGCTGCATTGTTTTTCCATCACTGTCAACTCACTGCCTCTCATGTGCGCCTTACATTTTATTATTGCCAGTTTAGGAGGAAGTATCATTGCAGTGATCAGTTCTGTCAGTTGTGTTTTATGGTGTACTGGAGTACCGTCTGCTCTCCTGAAACCTCTCTGCTTCCACACAGCAGCGAACCAATAAAAGACACCATGTGCATAAGCTCGTGTCGGAATGGCCACCGCATACTTAGTAAAGTGGTCGGTAATGACCAAAACATCTTTAGTATGATGGCTGTCTGGTTCTATGGACAGAAAATCCATACAGACAAGTTCCATCGGGCGGCTTGTCTGTATATTGACTAAGGGCGCAGCCTTTTCAGGTTGGGTTTTTCTTTTGACACACCTTGGGCAATTTTTTATTTTTGACTCGACCTCAGATGCCATCTTGGGCCAATTCAAGAGTTCTCTCGCATCCTAAATGGCCCATTTCATTGTGTAGGCTGTGTAGTACAGGGGCTCTTAAGGTTTGGTGTAGGACAAACTGGTAGACTGTTTTGTTGTCACAATGTCGTTTCCTGTACAACAGACTGTCTTTCATTTCAAAGCGACTCATTTCTTTGAGCATGAGGAAAAGCTCTTGGGATTTTATGTCAGAAGGGGCAGATTCTCCTGTCTCATACAATTTTAGAACAACACCAATTACAGTATCTGCTTGCTGCATTCTAACTAATTCCTCCTTGCTGTACTTAGGGATTGTAGAGAGACCCCTAAAACTGTCATTGTCATCTCCAAACTCTAAAGGAATTGCATCAGGATGCACTGCAAGTGACTCAATGAAACATGGAGGGAGATCTGGTTCATTTTGGGTAATCATAGTGTGATATTGGCATGTAGCTTGGACAACATCCACAGACGCTAAATGGTGAGAGGTGAACTCATGAATTCTTTGACTCTCCTCTTGGGATGCACTATCATTGGTAAGTTCACCATGAGGCCTCCTTGACAGGCCATCAGCATCCTGGTTTTGCTTCCCTGCCCGATACTTGATGTCAAAGGTATACGTTGACAGGGCTGCTAACCAGCGATAACTAGTGGCGTCTAATTTGGCTTTGGTGAGAATGTAGCGAAGGGGAATGTTGTCAGTCACAACTGTGAAAACATTGCCATAAAGGTAATCATGGAATTTGTCCGTTACAGCCCATTTAAGGGCTAAGAATTCCAGCTTATAGGCTGGGTAACGGGATTCACACTGGGAAAGACCCCTACTTGCGTAAGCTATAACACAGGTCTGCCCGTCTTGTTCTTGGTACAAAGCCGCACCGAGGCCAACTGTGCTGGCATCGGTATGGAGCACGTAGGGTAGACTGGGGTCTGCAAACCCTAAGACTGGGGACGATGTCAACTTTTCAATTATGTCATTGAAAGCATCTTCACATGCCTGTGTCCATCGCTCTCCGAATGGTTCTTTTGGGTTATGGTACTTAGCGGCTAGGTTGATCACTTTTTCCCTTT
>NW_024038611.1:0-24065 GCF_016077235.1 Cyprinodon tularosa
GCTGCCAAGACGCAAAATCTGTTCAAAATTTTCCACTGATACAAACATCAAAAGCATAAAGTATTCATTAATTTATTTCTATTTATTATCTTATTTCCGTTTATTTCTATTGCTTTATTTAACACATCATGTCATCTCAGGTCACTTTATAGATCCAGATCAACCAGATCATCCAGTCAGATTAATTCAAAGTTTTCTATCTAAGGAAAACCAGCTGATTGCATCGACTCATTGACTCTTCAGCAATCCCTCACACTAAGCATGCTTGTAGCGACAGTGGAGAGGAAAAACTCCCTTTGAACAGGAAGAAACCTCCAGCAGAACCAGGCTCAGTGTGAGCGGCCATCTGCTGAGGCCCACTGGGGTTCAAGGAGACAGAAGCAGACATAGAAAAAGAAGCATAGATACAAAAGGCAACTGTCAACCAGCTCCACAGGCGGCCCCGTCCAGGAAACACACAGCCAGGCAGACGAGCTCCGAGCCAGCTCCCATGTCAGAGGATGAAGAGAGCACATCCAGTTAGTCACAGTCAGAGAAACAGGACTACACTGGGGCGACAGTGGCGTTGGATGGAGGAGTTTGCCCTGTAATTGAAGGGTTGACGGTTCAAACCCCGACTCCGACTTTCATTGTCGTTGTGTCCTTGGGCAAGACACTTCACCTGCATTGTCTACTGATGGTGGTCAGAGGGCCCGGTGGCGCCAGTGTACGGCAGCCTCGCTTCTGTCAGTGAGCCCCAGGGCAGCTGTGGCTACAATGTAGCTTGCCACCATCAGTGTGTGAGTGTGTGTGTGAATGGGTGAATGAATGTAGTGTAAAGCGCTTTGGTCAAGTCTCCTAACTTGAATAAAGGCGCTATATAAGTACATGCCATTTACCATTTTTACCATTTACACTGGAAAACAGGCCAAGCTCCAACATCTAGAAACAAAGGTGTTGATGGCAGCAGCACAGCTGATATTTCTCTCCAGTTAGTCACAGTCAGAGAAACAGGACTACACTGGAAAACAGGCCAAGCTCCAACATCTAGAAACAAAGGTGTTGATGGCAGCAGCACAGCTGATATTTCTCTCCAGGATGGAGTCACAGCCAAACAGGAACAGACCAGATGAAGCTACTATGAGAAAAAGCAGAGAGAGCAGAACGTTAGAGATTGAACTAACAGATTCTGCAGAGTGGGAGAATAGAGATAGAATGAAGCAGAATGATGAAAAAGGGGTCCCTATGTCCTCCAGCAGTCTAAGCCTATAGCAGCAGAACTATAGAGATAGATCAGGATAACCTGAGCCACTCTAACTAGAAGCTTTATCAAAAAGGAAAGTTTTAAGCCTAGCCTTAAAAGTAGACAGGGTGTCTGCCTCACGGACTAAAACTGGTAGTTGGTTCCACAGGAGAGGAGCCTGAGAACTAAAAGATCTGCCTCCCATTCTACCTTACTGGGCCTTTTGGACTGGTTTTGCATGGTTTACCTGGTCATGCTGTAGTATTGGAGCAAACTCTGTCTTCAGTTTGTTCAGGTGTTTACGAGGTCTGCAGCAACTGTTGACGGCCAGCGAGGAGGAAGGTTCCAGCTTCTTGATGGCAGCATCAGTGGAGAATTCACAGAGCTGGTGAGGTCACGCTTTTCTCAGATGATCTTACTTCGCCGTGTGAAGCTAACCAGATCATTGCCCTCTGAAGGTACCAGACCAGAGGATAAAGATGCGCTGGCGTTTCAGAACATGGCCCAGTGGTGAGTTTTGAGTTTTGACTGTTGCATCTTGGTCTATTCCAACATCTGAGCACATGGTTCCTCCTTCAGAGCACTATGCCACCATCATTCTGGACCTGCTGGATCGAGGAGATGAGACGGAGCTGAAGTTGGAGTGCCAAGGAGTTCCTGCAGGAGAAGAGGAGCCCACCAGGGAGGGCTGGAGTCGCTTTTACTTCCAGGCCATTAAACAAACATTTGGATACTGAAGGAGACTCTGATCTCTGAAGAACATCTAAGGGGTTAAAATGCAAACCAACATTTTACTGTTAATATTCTCTGGATGAAGAAATATTTAAACAGAAGGAAATGCTTTGATGAAATCTCCTGCTGCTGGTTTCTGTCCAAGGTGGGTCCAGGAAGTGGGAACCCTGGATGGGAAACTTCTGCTGGAAGTCAGACTGAAGAGAAGAGGTCCATCATGTCTGACTGTTTGCTTTGCTCTAACCCTGAATGCAGCCTGTTTTCTTTGCTAGCTGGATTCACAATTGTTTTCAGCAAATGTGTAAAGATGTGGGGAAAACTAGCCGGGCTGCAGGAAGCATGGATAACATCCACTATCCTGCAAGATGTGCCTTTGGTCCAACACACCTGAATCTAACCGTTAGATGATTGAGAGGATTCTGCTAACTGAGGAGGTAACTCTGCCGTTTGATGCAGGTCTGTTGGACCAAGGATGGATCTGAAAGTTGCAGGAGGCCGACTCCCAGAAACTGGAATTGCTTTAATTCCCAGCATATTTACAGATTGCTGAACCAGAAATGTTTTTATCAAAACTGTCCTAAAAATGTCTGCTGCAGATCTGTGATCACCGACGTTTCTGAAGCTTTTAGGTTTCATTGCTCCCCAATCATTTATGCATTCTGTGTTTAATGCGTCTTATGTTTCATTTAACTGGTGACCCCAAAATGAATTAACCGGAATAAATGACTGCAGGCAGATTGGTTAGAAATGAGACCCTTTTTCTTCTGCTTGTTATTATTAAACTTTTAAACGAGAGACTTAATGATGTATTTAGATTTTGAGTTGTTTGAAAATGATCTTTCTGCTTTTCAACTGTAAGAACCATTAAAACTGAACATAGATGTTTGAAATATTTATTGAACCACAATTTTTCTCCGTAAATATATTTCTAGAGATGCTATTGACATTTTCAGCAGGTGTCCCCATTTAACCCAGAAATCTCTCAGGAATTAGAAAGCAATCCGTGCAAACTTAGATCAGCTGGTTCAGTCCCAGATTATGGCCAATGGGAAGGTGTCTCTGGATTTAAAACATCTCACGATGGTTAAAGGTAAAGACCTTCCAACCTTAATGATGCCGTGGTTCCACAATGTTTTCTAAACTTCTGAGTGATCCAGTGAGAACTGTTGTTGTTCTAGTTGTTCTATTTCTAGATTATGTTGTCATAATCTAGAAATAGAACATCGTTCCATCATAAACCGACCAGGACCAGGTGCTCCTTACAAGATTTCTGACAGAGGAGTGAAAAGAATGATCAGAGTTTTCCAAGAGCGAAAGGCCGCCAGGGGAGAGCTTCAGAAAGGATGAATTGTTTCAGAGAAAACAGTCGGTAACGCAGTCAGCCGCCACGGTCTGCAGCACGCTCACCACGCACGACTCCACTGCTGAAGGAAAAGCTGCTGAAGCAACATTTAGACCAGCCTGAGAAATACTGGGAGAATATAGTCTGCTCAATAAACTCTTTAGGTGCCATAATACACATCAGGTTTGCAGGTCAAAGGGCACTGCCCCATAAACCCCATAATCACCATGGCAACAGTGAAGTTTGGAGGAGGGAGCATCATGGTGTGGGGATGTTTTCAGCGTACGGTTCTGGCAAACTTCAAATCATTGAAGGAAGAAAGGTTAGGGTTAAAATCTGCTGCCATCTACCAGGAGAGGAAACGTTGGTGGACATTTCAGCGAGACGATGAGCTCAAACACGCAGCCAGGAAACTCTCCACTGGTTTCAGAGAAAGAAATAAAGCTGCTAGAATGGCCCAGCCAATCAGCTGACTGGAATACAATAGAAAAATCTATGGCGAGAACTAAAGGTCAGAGTTCATAGAGGACGCCCACAAAGTTGTCAAGATTATAAGACTGTTTGTGTGGAGGAATGGGCCAAAATCACACCTCATCAATGCATGCCACTCATTTCTCCATCCAGGAGGCGTCTGTGTCATAATCTTGGCACTGATGACTGGATTATTAGTTCCTTCCATCCACCTGCCTTCCTCCACCCAGTTCTCATTACATTTCATCAGATGTTCCAGCTTTTACTGAAACTGTTTGCTCCCAGCCATCAGGGCCAGATTATTGGAGCTGTAGGTGAGAGTTCTCTAGCGTACCCAGTTTGTTACTCTGAGAATCTGATCCTGAGCCTGTTCCAGTTCTGATCTGTTTGCCTGACCTGTCTTCGGACTCCTGCTGGATTCCGTCTGCTTTCTACCTTGGATCTGTTTCCTGACCTCGGCTTGGATTTCCCTTCCGTACCTCTTCAGGTCTCTGATCTTCTGGCCTGTTTACCTCATCAACACAGTCTTTGGCTTCTCCTTCCGGTAACTCCTGCTGTTCCTCGTCTGCTGGCTGTTGCTCGTCGGTCGGCTCTTCAGCCATCTTGGATCCTGGAACTCTCTGGGCGGCACAGATCATGCTGTGGAAACTCATCCAACTGGATTCCACTCCTTCCTCCGGGCTCGAACTGAACTTAATAATGAGGTTAGTGACTCACATGCTTGTCATCGTTCCCCATCAGAGCTACGCGGTCACTAACCTGAGTTCCTCCCTCCTCAGGGATTCCGGATCTTTAGTCCTGCTGCTGACCTGCGGATTTTCCAGGACTTTAATGAATCCCTCCAGTCTGTCTACCTGAATTCTGGGTCCATCTTTCTTAGTTCTGACAGTCTCGAAGCTTTCATTGAAAACAACGGCTTTTATAAAACTAATTAAATACATTTCCAGTGAGCGTGTTCAATGGATTTTCCCTGTGCAGTTTCACTTTATTACAACTAACTTCATTTCTTTACATCTATGGTGGTGTGCCATCTGCCATGATCATGGTTTTTGGACATAGGGGACCAGTGTCCATATTTCATCTTGACATGATGACCAGTTGATGACCATGAAGATGCAGTTTTGGAGATTAAACAGCTGTAAGAACCTGCTTGGTTCTGTTATCCTTTACTTTGCTCCTTGTTTTCTAGTTTTTATTGGTTTAATTCCTATTTTGTTGTCATTTCTAGATTTATGTTCTCATGTTGTCCTCTGTTGTCCTCTCATGTGTGTGTTTTCCTTTCCCCTTGGCTCCCTGGTTGTCTCCTCTCACACCTGCTCCTTCTCAGCTCGTTAGCCCTCCCTTTGTCTCTGTCAGCTTTAAATGCTCTCCCTCTGCTCTCACTCTTTGTTGGTTCCTTGTTACTGGTCCTGTCGTCGCCGTTGTCCTCTCACCTCGTCTCTCCCTGGCTCCTTGTGCTTGTTTCCCTTGATGTCTCTATGATTCTGGTCTGAGTTAAATTTTAGTTGGATTTTGGGATTTTTCCTCTGTTATCAGTGTTTTCATTAAAACTACAATAATTCACCTCAGCCTCTATGCCTCTGGATTGTGGGTCCTCTTCACTACAACCAAGACCTGGCCGTTTTTTTAACCTGGTTTATGGCTGGTTTTAGGCTGGTTTATGGCTGGTTTATGGCTGGTTTTAGCCTGGTTTATGGCTGGTTTTAGGCTGGTTTATGGCTGGTTTTAGGCTGGTTTATGGCTGGTTTTAGGCTGGTTTATGGCTGGTTTATGGCTGGTTTTAGCCTGGTTTATGGCTGGTTTTAGGCTGGTTTATGGCTGGTTTATGGCTGGTTTTAGCCTGGTTTATGGCTGGTTTTAGGCTGGTTTATGGCTGGTTTTAGGCTGGTTTATGGCTGGTTTATGGCTGGTTTTAGCCTGGTTTATGGCTGGTTTATGGCTGGTTTTAGCCTGGTTTATGGCTGGTTTATGGCTGGTTTTAGCCTGGTTTATGGCTGGTTTTTGGCTGGTTTTAGCCTGGTTTATGGCTGGTTTTAACCTGGTTTTAGGCTGGTTTATGGCTGGTTTTTGGCTGGTTTTAGCCTGGTTTATGGCTGGTTTTAGCCTGGTTTATGGCTGGTTTTAGGCTGGTTTATGGCTGGTTTTAGGCTGGTTTATGGCTGGTTTTAGGCTGGTTTATGGCTGGTTTATGGCTGGTTTTAGCCTGGTTTATGGCTGGTTTATGGCTGGTTTTAGCCTGGTTTATGGCTGGTTTTAGGCTGGTTTATGGCTGGTTTTAGGCTGGTTTATGGCTGGTTTTAGCCTGGTTTATGGCTGGTTTTAGCCTGGTTTATGGCTGGTTTTAGCCTGGTTTATGGCTGGTTTTAGGCTGGTTTATGGCTGGTTTTAGCCTGGTTTATGGCTGGTTTTAGCCTGGTTTATGGCTGGTTTTAGGCTGGTTTATGGCTGGTTTTAGGCTGGTTTATGGCTGGTTTATGGCTGGCTTTAGGCTGGTTTTAGGCTGGTTTATGGCTGGTTTTAGCCTGGTTTATGGCTGGTTTTAGGCTGGTTTATGGCTGGTTTTAGGCTGGTTTTTGGCTGGTTTTAACCTGGTTTATGGCTGGTTTTAGGCTGGCTTATGGCTGGTTTTAGGCTGGTTTTAGGCTGGTTTATGGCTGGTTTTAGGCTGGTTTATGGCTGGTTTTAGGCTGGTTTATGGCTGGTTTTAGGCTGGTTTATGGCTGGTTTTAGGCTGGTTTATGGCTGGTTTTAGCCTGGTTTATGGCTGGTTTTAGGCTGGTTTATGGCTGGTTTTAGGCTGGTTTTTGGCTGGTTTTAACCTGGTTTATGGCTGGTTTTAGGCTGGCTTATGGCTGGTTTTAGGCTGGTTTTAGGCTGGTTTATGGCTGGTTTTAGCCTGGTTTATGGCTGGTTTTAGGCTGGTTTATGGCTGGTTCTAGGCTGGTTTTTGGCTGGTTTTAACCTGGTTTATGGCTGGTTTTAGGCTGGTTTATGGCTGGTTTTAGCCTGGTTTATGGCTGGTTTTAGCCTGGTTTATGGCTGGTTTTAGGCTGGTTTATGGCTGGTTTATGGCTGGTTTATGGCTGGTTTTAGCCTGGTTTATGGCTGGTTTTAGGCTGGTTTATGGCTGGTTTTAGCCTGGTTTATGGCTGGTTTTAGCCTGGTTTATGGCTGGTTTTAGGCTGGTTTATGGCTGGTTTTAGCCTGGTTTATGGCTGGTTTTAGCCTGGTTTATGGCTGGTTTTAGCCTGGTTTATGGCTGGTTTTAGGCTGGTTTATGGCTGGTTTTAGGCTGGTTTTTGGCTGGTTTTAACCTGGTTTATGGCTGGTTTTAGGCTGGCTTATGGCTGGTTTTAGGCTGGTTTTAGGCTGGTTTATGGCTGGTTTTAGGCTGGTTTATGGCTGGTTTTAGGCTGGTTTATGGCTGGTTTTAGGCTGGTTTATGGCTGGTTTTAGGCTGGTTTATGGCTGGTTTATGGCTGGTTTTAGCCTGGTTTATGGCTGGTTTATGGCTGGTTTTAGGCTGGTTTATGGCTGGTTTTAGCCTGGTTTATGGCTGGTTTTAGGCTGGTTTATGGCTGGTTTTAGGCTGGTTTTTGGCTGGTTTTAACCTGGTTTATGGCTGGTTTTAGGCTGGCTTATGGCTGGTTTTAGGCTGGTTTTAGGCTGGTTTATGGCTGGTTTTAGGCTGGTTTATGGCTGGTTTTAGGCTGGTTTATGGCTGGTTTTAGGCTGGTTTATGGCTGGTTTTAGGCTGGTTTATGGCTGGTTTTAGCCTGGTTTATGGCTGGTTTATGGCTGGTTTTAGGCTGGTTTATGGCTGGTTTTAGGCTGGTTTTTGGCTGGTTTTAACCTGGTTTATGGCTGGTTTTAGGCTGGTTTTTGGCTGGTTTTAGGCTGGTTTTAGGCTGGTTTATGGCTGGTTTTAGGCTGGTTTATGGCTGGTTTTAGGCTGGTTTATGGCTGGTTTTAGCCTGGTTTATGGCTGGTTTTAGGCTGGTTTATGGCTGGTTTTAGGCTGGTTTTTGGCTGGTTTTAACCTGGTTTATGGCTGGTTTTAGGCTGGCTTATGGCTGGTTTTAGGCTGGTTTTAGGCTGGTTTATGGCTGGTTTTAGGCTGGTTTATGGCTGGTTTTAGGCTGGTTTATGGCTGGTTTTAGGCTGGTTTATGGCTGGTTTTAGGCTGGTTTATGGCTGGTTTTAGCCTGGTTTATGGCTGGTTTATGGCTGGTTTTAGGCTGGTTTATGGCTGGTTTTAGGCTGGTTTTTGGCTGGTTTTAACCTGGTTTATGGCTGGTTTTAGGCTGGCTTATGGCTGGTTTTAGGCTGGTTTTAGGCTGGTTTATGGCTGGTTTTAGCCTGGTTTATGGCTGGTTTTAGGCTGGTTTATGGCTGGTTCTAGGCTGGTTTTTGGCTGGTTTTAACCTGGTTTATGCCTTCCTGTCATTCTTTCAGAAAAATCTCTTCAAAAAAAAAAATCTCTTATATTCTGAAAAAAAAATCCAGATATTTTTTTGAAGAGGTTTAGTTTGTAACACGTCATATAGATCAATTATACTTTTGGCTTTTTATTGTTATAAATAATATATTATAAATAGTAAAAGGAACAGTTTCACTGGCAGGTTTAATCTTTAATTGTTACTAAAATAATAACAATAATGAAATGATTAGAATCCATAAATCAGAACATTTTTCCAGTTGAAGAAGCAGCCTCGTTTTTAACATGAATCCCTGTTAGCCTGATTCTTCAGAGGCTGCTTCCCGGCTGCTGGTTGAACACTGGGAGCTGCTGTCCTGCCAGCGAGCTTCCAGTAAGCCTGACCACAAATAAAGTGTTTAATGAATGACTTTAAATCCCACAGTCAGCTCTGCACATAACTCTGCCTGTTTGGGTGTTTTCTCCCTGCTCTGGGAGGAGGTGTTCCTGCTGCGCCTCCCTGGAGCTCAGAGGAGGAACTCAAACACACTTCTGGCATCAGAGCTTTGGCTGCATGGAGCAGAGAGACAGATGGCTTCCTGGTTTGGCTCCACATTTTATGGAAGTTCTTCTCTATCCAGATTCCTGCAGGAAAGAAAAAAACTGTGATTATTTTATGCTGCTGAGAAATTTAACATGAGAAATAAAATTCATTTTGATCTTCAGGCAAAGCTTCTACCTCATAGCAGAGCCTCTCCAGTCCAGACCTGCATGATCCAGATCTACGCTTCAACACGGCAGGATGTGACGCTGAGGCCTTCTGGGTTATGAGGTATGAAGCAGATGGCATCCATCCATCCGTCCATCCGTCCATCCATCCGTCCATCCATCCATCCATCCATCCGTCCGTCCATCCATCCATCCATCCATCCATCCATCCGTCCATCCATCCGTCCGTCCGTCCGTCCATCCATCCGTCCATCCGTCCGTCCATCCATCCATCCATCCATCCATCCATCCGTCCATCCATCCGTCCATCCATCCATCCATCCATCCGTCCGTCCATCCATCCATCCATCCATCCATCCGTCCATCCATCCGTCCGTCCGTCCGTCCATCCATCCGTCCATCCGTCCATCCATCCATCCATCCATCCGTCCATCCATCCATCCGTCCATCCATCATCCATCCATCCGTCCGTCCGTCCGTCCATCCATCCATCCATCATCCACCCATCCATCCATCCATCCGTCCATCCATCCATCCATCCATCCATCCATCATCCACCCATCCATCCATCCATCCGTCCGTCCGTCCGTCCGTCCGTCCGTCCGTCCGTCCGTCCGTCCGTCCATCCGTCCATCCGTCCATCCATCCATCCATCATCCACCCATCCGTCCGTCCGTCCGTCCGTCCGTCCGTCCGTCCGTCCGTCCATCCATCCATCCATCCATCCATCCATCCAACCCTCGCTCTGGTGTTTCTCCCTGATCCTCCAGAACTAGCCTCACTAACAGATCTGCTCTGCAGAGCTGGAAGCTGAGGAAGTTCGCTGGTTTGGGAGAATCATCCTGCAGGATAGTAAATCTGTGGACTGGATCAGGAAGGAGAAGAATGATGTTCTGATTCATTTTCTCATTTCAAACCTTAAGAGAAAATGAATGTTCAGCCAAAGAGAGAGAAGGAGGAGGACAAAGGCGAGGGCCGTCACAGCCTGGCCTGCAGCCGGATCCTGAGGCGTGCTGATGGGTGACATGTTGCATCGCAGTGTGACTCCATGACGCCAACAGGACCAGGAATATCTCACACAGAAAGGAGTCCACCTCATGCGTCACCGAGGGACAGAAAGCATCCTGGCCGTTCTCTGCAGTCGGACCCGTCGGACCGAGGCTTCAAGTTCTTCCTGTTTTACAGCAAAGCTTAACGAGCTGCAGCATAAGGAGATGATGTGGCTTTGATCTGGATTAAAACTTCTTTCTGTTTGTGGAATATTAATAATAAACAGATATATGCCCACTAGATAGCAGGAAAGAAATCCACAGAGAATCTCTTTCTCATGGATGTCCTGGTGGAGCCCAGCAGCACGGTATATATCTATCTATATATATATCTATATATATAGATATAGATATATATATAAAAAACATTAATGTATTAAAAACAGCCGATTCTGAAGCCAAAATCGATAAATCATTCATCCCTAGAAGAACAATTTCAATTCCATCATCCAGAAAAATCTGGATATGCTGCATTTTAATTATAGCATACCAGATTTTATATATATTTATATATTTTATTTCCCCTTTAAATCTGCAGCTCTTCCTGCTTCTCTCTGTTTAAAACGATGAATGAACCTCTTTACTGATATAATGATGCTAGAAACAACATTTCTAGATGTGTAGAAGCTCTGCAGTCTGATTCTGTCTGAAAAATAAGAAAACCAGTTAACCTGGAACTGGAAGTACTGGTCCTCTGAGACACCTTGATTTTATTAACTAGAAAAGAAAAACATTTAAACGATCATTTCTAAAGCTTCTGGCGTTATAATACTAACTTCTAGAAACTTTCTATCTGTTGCTGTTTTTAGCTGAAAAAGCTCCAGATGTAGAACAAACAGATTTTTGGTGGCATCTCTAATTTTTTATCGTAACTTTTACTCAAACATTTCTGGAAGTAGCTGCTGGTTAGATTCCCTGAGTGCTGCTGCGTTTCTCTCCTACGTCAGTGAAAGGCGACCGCCAATCAGATGACAAAGCCACAGGTCTGATGATGTCACACCGAGGGCGGATCTGGAGCGAAGCGACAGTGGCGAATGTAAGGAGGCGAACGACATCTGATTAATGAAGATCAGAACTTTTGTTTACATTTGCGTCCAGTGAGGGACCAGATGTGGCCATGAGCTACAGCAGTGGAGACGACTGGGAATGAAGGAGTCATCTTGGGGGGGGGGGGGGGGGGGGGTCTCATGCCAATGGCGCCCAATATGGCAGAGCCGCCACTGGATCTATGCATCCGTCTCAGACCACTAACACTATGGGAGTTTCCCAGTAAATAACTGATCTGGTCCACAGCTGGGATCAATCAGGCTGAATGATCAGAGAATAATGCAGGAAATGTTCAGTCAGCAGCTTCCTGCTACCAGGAAGTCTTTGGCTGAAGCTTCTACTGGTTTCCACTTTATTAATCCCTGCTTCAGATGAATCAGTGGACTTTTTATGACCTTCAGCTTTTTCTTCCAAGAAATGAGGAGGAACCCTTCAAGCAGCAGTACCGCAGATGACCTCAAGGTGTCAGTGTGTAGCTGCGGTGTTCCTCCATTATATTCTACTTTGACTTTGTTTTTGCTGAAAACCTGAGAAGTAGTTTGTTGTTTGCTTCTCATTTCTGCTCCTCCCTTTAGGGGGCGCTGCAGTGGATCCTCTATGTCTTCATAGATAATTTTGCCCTAATTGCTCCGTCCTCTAATTTTTGTGTCCATCCAGTCCATCCTGCCTTCATTTTGCCTCCTTCATCTCCTGCCTGTCAGAGATCCTCATCAGTGTTTTTAGATGAGTAGATTTCAGGCTTTTCTAGATCCTGGTCCAGGTTTTTATTCCCATGTTCGAAGAAAGGAACCTTAGAAATGAAAGGAAAGCAGAGGGTGACACCATTGCAAAGGAAAAGCAAACTGCTGCATCGATGCATGAGTCTATAAAAGATGACTTTATAGACTTTATTTCTAGAGAAATGTTCTCTAAAAGTAGAACCTTGGAGGCCAAACAAACCGGCACTCTACCCAGAGATTTAAAAGCAACACAGACTTACTGTAAATCACAGAGACATCCTGGCTGCTCTCAGACAGACCTCCTTTCAGCGGGACTGTTTGATTCCAGAGGCTGGATCCTCCAAGGACCCGGTCTAACTGGACTAGATCCTCCAAGGACCCGGTCTACTTGGACTAGGTTCTCCAAGGTCCCGGGCTACCTGGACTAGGCCGTCCAAGGACCCGGTCTACCTAGACTAGGTCCTCCTAGGACCCGGTCTACCTGGACTAGGTTCTCCAAGGACCCGGTCTACCTGGACTAGGCTGTCCAGGGACCCGGTCTACCTGGACTAGGCCGTCCAAGGACGCGGTCTACCTGGACTAGGCCGTCCAAGGACCTGGTCTACCTGGACTAGGTTCTCCAGGAACCCGGTCTACCTGGACCAGGCTGCCCAAGGACCCGGTCTACCTAGACTAGGTCCTCCTAGGACTCGGTCTACCTGGACTAGATCCTCCAAGGACCCGGTCTACTTGGACTAGATCCTCCAAGGACCCGGTCTAACTGGACTAGATCCTCCAAGGACCCGGTCTACTTGGACTAGGTTCTCCAAGGTCCCGGGCTACCTGGACTAGGCCGTCCAAGGACCCGGTCTACCTAGACTAGGTCCTCCTAGGACCCGGTCTACCTGGACTAGGTTCTCCAAGGACCCGGTCTACCTGGACTAGGCTGTCCAAGGACCCGGTCTACCTGGACTAGGCCGTCCAAGGACGCGGTCTACCTGGACTAGGCCGTCCAAGGACCTGGTCTACCTGGACTAGGCTGCCCAAGGACCCGGTCTACCTAGACTAGGTCCTCCTAGGACTCGGTCTACCTGGACTAGGCCGTCCAAGGACCCGATCTACCTGGACTAGGCTGCCCAAGGACCCGGTCTACCTAGACTAGGTTCTCCAAGAACCCGGTCTACCTGGACCAGGCTGTCCAAGGACCCGGTCTACCTAGACTAGGTTCTCCAAGAACCCGGTCTACCTGGACCAGGCTGTCCAAGGACCCGGTCTACCTAGACTAGGTTCTCCAAGAACCCGGTCTACCTGGACTAGGCCGTCCAAGGACCTGGTCTACCTGGACTAGGCTGCCCAAGGACCCGGTCTACCTAGACTAGGTCCTCCTAGGACTCGGTCTACCTGGACTAGGCCGTCCAAGGACCCGATCTACCTGGACTAGGCTGCCCAAGGACCCGGTCTACCTAGACTAGGTTCTCCAAGAACCCGGTCTACCTGGACCAGGCTGTCCAAGGACCCGGTCTACCTGGACTAGGTTCTCCAAGAACCCGGTCTACCTGGACTAGGTCCTCCTAGGACCCGGTCTACCTGGACTAGGTTCTCCAAGAACCCAGTCTACCTGGACTAGGTTCTCCAAGGACCCGGTCTACCTAGACTAGTTTCTCCAAGAACCCGGTCTACCTGGACCAGGCTGTCCAAGGACCCGGTCTACCTGGACTAGGTTCTCCAAGAACCCGGTCTACCTGGACTAGGTCCTCCTAGGACCCGGTCTACCTGGACTAGGCTGTCCAAGGACCCGGTCTACCTGGACTAGGTTCTCCAAGAACCCAGTCTACCTGGACTAGGTTCTCCAAGGACCCGGTCTACCTGGACTAGGTTCTCCAAGGACCCGGTCTACCTGGACTAGGTTCTCCAAGAACCCGGTCTACCTGGACTAGGCCGTCCAAGGACCCGGTCTACCTGGACTAGGCCGTCCAAGAACCCGGTCTACCTGGACTAGGTTCTCCAAGGACCCGGTCTACCTGGACTAGGCTGTCCAAGGACCCGGTCTACCTGGACTAGGTTCTCCAAGGACCCGGTCTACCTGGACTAGGTTCTCCAAGAACCCGGTCTACCTGGACTAGGCCATCCAAGGACCCGGTCTACCTGGACTAGGCTGCCCAAGGACCCGGTCTACCTGGACTGGGTCAGAATGGCTGCTGAACGTCTCTCTGCTGTTCTGGGTGTTAATAACATTTCTGAGGAGCTTCAGCAGCAGTACGGTCGTCTCAGATATCAGATTTATAGTCCCCCCCCCCCCCTGCAGATCTATTAGAATCTGTCCTTAAATTCCAGCCAAACCCATTTACACAGTAACAGATAAAAACCTTTAGATAAACCAAACATTACCGCCACATATCTGACTCTATAACCATTAAAACAACTATTTTCATTAATTTCAGACGGAACTATTCACTGACTGGATTATATTAAACTGAACTTCCAATATTCACCACTGTTTGGCGCCATTTCCCTTTTTCCTCTGATCACGGCTCGCTTGGACTCGCAATGAATCCTGGGAAAACCAAGGATACCGAGGATACAGCGAACCCGTCCTTCAAATCGGGCTAAAAGAAGGACGCATTTGTCGGCCGCATAATGAGTCTTGAGACATTTGTCAATTCACTAGAATGCGAGTACGGACTCATGTCCTCGCCACGTATGTTCTTAGGAAGACAACAGGAAAGCGTGAAGTTGGTGAGAACGGGAGAACGCAGCATAGATATGGGTCAACTGGAACAGAAGCGGTGGTCTGGCTGTTGACTTCCTGCCAGTCTATGCTGGTTCACCCACAGTTCCTGCAGACGAGCTTTGGCTTCCATCTGGTGCTGCTGCAAATACTTTTATTTTGAAAATAAAAAGAGATATATTTAAATTGAATGGAAAGTCAGAATGTTGAAGACCACAAGCAGCCGTGTTTATGGGAAAACATTCCCTCTTTTCCAGATTCAATTTGTAGCCTGAAAAGGAGCCGGAATTATTTAAGATACGCAAGACAGTCAGGAGAGAAGTAGCGGGATTAGAGACGTACAGCAGCAGATCGTCTGCATATAAAGACAATTTATATTCCGTCCCATTAAATGGAGGCAATGCGATAGGCAACGGCTCAGTCGCAACAATGAATGGACACTAGGTCTGGGAGACACTCAGAGGAAACAAACGAATCACCGAATCCGAACTTCTTCCAAACCATAGAGAAGTATTCCCACTCAGCCGAGTCAGCGTGGAGGGAAACGACCGTTCCTGGCATCTCAGAAGCTTTGACTAGATGACATCAAAGGGAATAATTGACACGTTGCCAAAGCCACGTTGCTCTTCAGATGTAACCAAAGGTAGCAACCAACTTAGCTAACTCCTTACCTTCTGCATCTAACGAGGACAAAGGTCTCTAAGAGCAACAGGAAGTTGGATCCTCGTCCTTTTTGTGAAATAAAAGTCTTAATGTTGGAGCTAAAATCTTATTTTCTATAGATTCGTTTCTTTGCTAATTTCTTTCCTGACGTTTCTGCTAAAGAGGAAACTCAGCTCCGCTGCTCTCATTCTTTGCTGGTTTCTGGATATTTTTAGAACCAAAGTGTCTCTGGTGAAGGACATGCCTGCGTCTCTTTTATTGCGGCTCTATAGTTTCCAGCTTCTGCGTTCACAGATCTCCTCTCATCTAATGGATTCCTCCAGCAGCTCTTTTCTCTTCCTTCTTTTAAACTCACATCCTTCCATCTTTTCTTCTAACCTGTTTTTCCTTCAGGCTCCTGCAGAATCATTTTCTATTCCTGGAAAATAAATTAAAATCTGTTTCTTCAGATTTTCTCTGTCAGACGCGGATCTTCATCATCATCATCATCCTCTTCCTCTCCACCTTCTCTTTGTCTCCATGGTTCTAATCTATCGTCCTCCATCTTCCTCCGTTAATTGTTTAGTTTTCCTCCTTTATCTGAGCGAACAGCTCCTCTTTCTTTCTTTCTTTCTTTCTTTCTTTCTTTCTTTCTTTCTTTCCACCAACAGTTTTTCTGATCCAATCTTTTCTTCTTTTCATGTAAAAAAATCAAACATTTTCTTAAACAAAAAGAAAATTTTTTAGAATTTAGAGATTTGACACCATAAATGTTTAATATTTTACATTAAAATTAAGAAATATGGGTTCTATTAATTATGAAATAAATAAAATAAATAAAACAATTGAATCTCATCATCTCCTATAAGAAGAAAATGAAGTTGCTGTATATAGAATAGAATAGAAAGTAACAGAATAGAACAGAACAGAATAGAATAGAACAGAACTGAATAGAATAGAATAGAACAGAACTGAATAGAATAGAACAGAACTGAATAGAATAGAATAGAACAGAACTGAATAGAACAGAACAGAATAGAACAGAATAGAACAGAATAGAACAGAACAGAATAGAACAGAATAGAATAGAACAGAATAGAACAGAACTGAATAGAATAGAATAGAACAGAACTGAATAGAATAGAACAGAACTGAATAGAATAGAATAGAACAGAACTGAATAGAATAGAACAGAACTGAATAGAATAGAATAGAACAGAACTGAATAGAACAGAATAGAACAGAACAGAACAGAACAGAATAGAACAGAACAGAATAGAACAGAATAGAACAGAACTGAATAGAATAGAACAGAACTGAATAGAATAGAACAGAACTGAATAGAACAGAATAGAACAGAACAGAATAGAACAGAATAGAACAGAACAGAATAGAACAGAATAGAACAGAACAGAATAGAACAGAATAGAACAGAACTGAATAGAACAGAATAGAACAGAACAGAATAGAACAGAATAGAACAGAATAGAATTGAATAGAACAGAATAGAACAGAATAGAACAGAACAGAATAGAATAGAAAACCCTTTTATTTTCCCTCAATGGGTAAATTCTGGTGTTTAAAGCAGCAAAACGATTCTAGAACAAATTCTCACACAAACGTGGATCTAAGAAAAATGTCTAAGAAAAACATAATAGTGAAGATTTAAAAGATAAAGAATAAAATCCTGTAAAGCGTTTAAAGGAAATAAACCTGGAGAATAAATGTCTGTGTTTTAAATCCAGCTGAAGTCAGCAGGAGTGCAGGGAGTCTGTGGAGAGCAAGGCCAGAGTTAAAGACCTGTTCTCTGTTTTTAAAGACAAAAGATTTAAATTTAGCAGCACGCCTGCTGACGGCTTCTTTCCTCAATCTTTTTCCGTCTCTTAGATCCAGTTGGATCGAAGGATAAAGAGCTGATGCTACTTTTTTCCTCCTTTTTATCCTCGGTGGCTAAAAATGGAAACTTGTTTGTTCCACAGAGCAGATGCCTCTTTGGAACAAACACTTCAGCACAAGCTGCTGAATGCAGGCATGCTCAGGCCACCCATTGCTGCCCGCACCTCCCCGCACCTCCCTGCACCTCCCCGCACCACCCTGCACCTCCCTGCACCTCCCTGCACCTCCCTGCACCTCCCTGCACCTCCCTGCACCTCCCCGCACCACCCCGCACCTCCCCGCACCACCCTGCACCACCCTGCACCTCCCTGCACCTCCCTGCACCTCCCCGCACCTCCCCGCACCTCCCTGCACCTCCCTGCACCTCCCTGCACCACCCTGCACCTCCCTGCACCTCCCTGCACCTCCCCGCACCTCCCCGCACCTCCCCGCACCTCCCTGCACCTCCCCGCACCTCCCTGCACCTCCCCGCACCTCCCCGCACCTCCCTGCACCTCCCCGCACCACCCTGCACCTCCCCGCACCTCCCTGCACCTCCCTGCACCTCCCCGCACCTCCCCGCACCTCCCTGCACCTCCCCGCACCACCCTGCACCTCCCTGCACCTCCCTGCACCTCCCTGCACCTCCCTGCACCTCCCTGCACCTCCCCGCACCACCCCGCACCACCCCGCACCTCCCCGCACCTCCCTGCACCTCCCTGCACCTCCCTGCACCTCCCCGTACCTCCCCGCACCTCCCCGCACCACCCCGCACCACCCCGCACCACCCCGCACCTCCCCGCACCTCCCCGCACCACCCCGCACCTCCCCGCACCACCCTGCACCTCCCCGCACCTCCCTGCACCTCCCCGCACCTCCCTGCACCTCCCTGCACCTCCCCGCACCTCCCTGCACCTCCCCGCACCTCCCCGCACCTCCCCGCACCACCCTGCACCTCCCTGCACCTCCCCGCACCACCCTGCACCTCCCCGCACCACCCCGCACCTCCCCGCACCTCCCCGCACCTCCCCGCACCTCCCTGTACCTCCCCGCACCACCCCGCACCACCCCGCACCTCCCCGCACCTCCCCGTACCTCCCCGCACCTCCCCGCACCTCCCCGCACCTCCCCGTACCTCCCCGCACCTCCCCGTACCTCCCCACACCTCCCCGCACCACCCCGCACCACCCCGCACCACCCCGCACCTCCCCGCACCTCCCCGCACCACCCCGCACCTCCCCGCACCACCCTGCACCTCCCCGCACCTCCCTGCACCTCCCCGCACCTCCCTGCACCTCCCTGCACCTCCCCGCACCTCCCTGCACCTCCCCGCACCTCCCCGCACCTCCCCGCACCACCCCGCACCTCCCTGCACCTCCCCGCACCTCCCCGCACCTCCCCGTACCTCCCCGCACCTCCCCGCACCTCCCCGCACCTCCCCGTACCTCCCCGCACCTCCCCGTACCTCCCCGCACCTCCCCGCACCTCCCCGCACCTCCCCGTACCTCCCCGCACCTCCCCGCACCTCCCCGCACCTCCCCGCACCTCCCCGTACCTCCCCGCACCTCCCCGCACCTCCCCGCACCTCCCCGCACCTCCCCGCACCTCCCCGTACCTCCCCGTACCTCCCCGCACCTCCCCGCACCTCCCCGCACCTCCCCGCACCTCCCCGTACCTCCCCGCACCTCCCCGCACCTCCCCGTACCTCCCCGTACCTCCCCGCACCTCCCCGCACCTCCCCGCACCTCCCCGTACCTCCCCGTACCTCCCCGCACCACCCCGCACCTCCCCGCACCTCCCCGCACCTCCCCGCACCTCCCCGTACCTCCCCGTACCTCCCCGCACCTCCCCGCACCTCCCCGCACCTCCCCGCACCTCCCCGTACCTCCCCGCACCTCCCCGTACCTCCCCGCACCTCCCCGCACCTCCCCGCACCTCCCCGTACCTCCCCGCACCTCCCCGCACCTCCCCGTACCTCCCCGCACCACCCCACACCTCCCCGCACCACCCCACACCACCCCGCACCTCCCCGCACCTCCCCGCACCTCCCCGCACCACCCCGCACCTCCCCGCACCTCCCCGCACCTCCCCGCACCACCCCGCACCTCCCTGCACACACCGAGGAAGAGGAGAGCTAGTTCTTCAGCTGTGATGAGGAGGGGAATAAAAGCCGCGCTGATGAGGAGCCGTGCATCACTTTCAGGACATATTACAGTAAAGCATCCCTCTTTCCTCTCCTTGGTTACGGTTGCTAAGGAAGACAAACAAAACGTCGGCCTCCATTGAAAACAGCTGCTGGTCTAATTGAGTCATAATTCAGAAATGTGCTCTGGGTGTGGTGGAGATCAGAGAAGGAATATTCCTGCTGGGAACGCCATCAGCCAGTCTGCAGGACGGTTTCCCTCCCATGGAGCTTGCAGATTATCCAGGAACTCCTCTGTGGTTTGATGACATTTATTTGATTGTGTTTGCAGAAAAAGCTGCAAAGCTTTCATGACAACATGAATCTGTTCAGGGAATCTAAACTTATAGGAGCGGCTTCTTCCTGCTTCGTCTGAAAGATTCACATCTTTTAACCTTCTGCATAAAACAGTAAAACAAACAACAATAAAACAAATGATTCAAACTAGCAGTAGCAGACGTACGTCACTGACTCCTGCACTCAGGTCAGGACCCTTTGTAAAGCAAGAGCAGCATACTTCTCCTCATTAATAGAGGAGAATAACAATAATCCTAGATTTCTTTTTAATACAGTTGCCAAACTCACCCAGAGCCATAGCTCTGTTGAACCGTCCATTCCACCTGCTCTTAGCAGCAATGATTTTATGGGATTCTTTATAAATAAGATTGATCTTATTAAAAATAAGATCATTAGCACTCCTCTATCCGCGATTGGTTTATCTCTGGAGGTGGGGGGGGGGTGGGGGTTGGGGGGTGGGCAGCATCTGAGGTAGTCATGGAAACTGAACCGAGTTTAGACTGCTTTGATCCAGTTGAACTTTTAGAGTTAGCAAAATTATTGTCTTCATCTAAGCCTTCAACTTGGATGTTAGATCCAGTTCCAACCAGGTTATTTAAGGAGGTATTCCCTTTGATCTCCTCCTCCATTTTAGATGTGATTAATCTATCTCTGTTACATGGATATGTACCTAAAGCTTTTAAGGTTGCTGTAATTAAACCTCTGCTTAAGAAACCGTCTCTTGACCCAGATGACTTGGTCAAATATAGACCTATATCCAATCTTCCTTTCTGATCTAAAATCCTTGAGAAAGTAGTTGCCAAACAAGTTTGCGATCACTTCCACCATAATGAACTTTTTGAAGAGTTTCAGTCTGGCTTTAGAGCTCATCATAGCACTGAAACAGCTCTGGTGAAAGTCACTAATGATATTCTCATGGCCTCAGATAATGGACTTGTATCTGTGCTCGTCCTGTTGGATCTTAGTGCTGCATTTGATACAGTTGACCATAATATTCTTTTAGAAAGGCTTGAATATTTTGTTGGAATTAAAGGAACAGCTCTAGACTGGTTTAAATCTGATCTATCTGATCAAATTCAGTTTGTTCATGTTAATGAGGGAAAGGCTTAAAACGTTGGCTCAGGTTATCCTGATCTATCTCTATAGTTCTGCTGCTATAGGCTTAGACTGCTGGAGGACATAGGGACCCCTTTTTCATCATTCTGCTTCATTCAACCCACCAGAGGATAAATCTCTAATTCCTGAGTCAGCGTCATTGGATATTAAACTAATTAATGATTTTATGGGATTTTAATCGGATTATTTGTTTGTACGGAGATATTTCTGTATCAGACGTGTTCGTCCTGTAAAGTTTGTTCACATGTTGTGACTCAGTTTTATTGAAATCATCTGAACAGTGATTTTCTAACAGAGACGGATCCCTGTCAGTCGGCGCCTGATCTACTGCAGAGGAAAATATAGCTGAGTTTCTGTAACTGAGACAACATCAGTGTCACAGAGCTGATCTTAAAGCATGAGGATGGGTTTAACTAATACTAACCTGCTGACTAACCAGCGGCCCAGGAGGAAAACATTTAGGCTACTATCTGCCTGAAACCAGCAGAACGTCTGCAGGGAGAATTAAGCAACCGCAGCTTTGAGATGAGCAACACTGATTCCTGGTAACCCAGCAGCTCCTCCAAAGCTGACAGGCTGCATGTGGAGGCAGAAGGGAGGAGATCCCTGAGGACGGCTGCTGGTTCTGGTCCCGCCGCCCTGAGGACGGCTGCTGGTTCTGGTCCCGCCGCCCTGAGGACGGCTGCTGGTTCTGGTCCCGCCCCCCTGAGGACGGCTGCTGGTTCTGGTCCCGCCCCCCTGAGGACGGCTGCTGGTTCTGGTCCCGCCGCCCTGAGGACGGCTGCTGGTTCTGGTCCCGCCCCCCTGAGGACGGCTGCTGGTTCTGGTCCCGCCCCCCTGAGGACGGCTGCTGGTTCTGGTCCCGCCGCCCTGAGGACGGCTGCTGGTTCTGGTCCCGCCCCCCTGAGGACGGCTGCTGGTTCTGGTCCCGCCCCCCTGAGGACGGCTGCTGGTTCTGGTCCCCGCCGCCCTGAGGACGGCTGCTGGTTCTGGTCCCGCCCCCCTGAGGACGGCTGCTGGTTCTGGTCCCGCCGCCCTGAGGACGGCTGCTGGTTCTGGTCCGCCCCCCGGAGACGCCTGCTGGTTCTGGTCCCGCCCCCCTGAGGACGGCTGCTGGTTCTGGTCCCGCCCCCCTGAGGACGGCTGCTGGTTCTGGTCCCGCCCCCCTGAGGACGGCTGCTGGTTCTGGTCCCGCCCCCCTGAGGACGGCTGCTGGTTCTGGTCCCGCCGCAGACTCGTTCATAACCATCTCTGCATGTAAACAAGTCGTGTGGTGGAAGGAGAGCGTTCCCAGTGAGGCCTGGCTGCCGTGTCCGTGTCCCAGTCCGCCGGCCTGCGGTTCTGACGGTGGCGTGACTCTGCAGAATCAGTTCCAGTTGTTAAATCACATGCTTGGCCACTTTCTCTGCGTAATTACTGCCCACTAAACTCCGGGTGATAAATCATTTTGGTCTGTGTGAAAAAAGGAATGTGAGATTAGAGGAAACTGGAAGATCTTCCTCCCAGTTCAGCTGGTTTGTTGGGAATCTCAACATCTTTAACTTAGAAACTTCAGACTTTGGTTCTGCTGGACGGCTCTGGATCTAAACTGGACTCTTTAAGACCCTGCCAGGGGCGGATCTAGGAAATGTGGGGCCCTAGGCAAAGACAGGCAGGGGCCCCTCTGAATGGAGAAATAACACATAGAACAGCCCCATTCTCCAGATGTAGAAATGTTAATAGAATAGACATCCATTATCTGTTCTAGGTTGTGTCCCTCTCTTCTTGTCCCTTTTCTTCTTGTTTTCCTCTCTATGTTTTGTACTCAGCTGACTTTTCATGCTGTCTCTAAAGCCGCGGTTCTCAAAGTGTGTGGCGCGACCCACTGGTGGGGAATTGAGACGTGACAGGTGGGGCGCGCCAAGTTCCGGTGTGTGTGTGTGTGTGTGTGTGTGACTATAAATGTAGAACGTGTGAGAGCAAACTGTCCTTATAGCTGTATGTTGCCGCTTTTTAGACCAATCAAACCCACAAAGTAATCCTTACTAGCCTACATGCAGTCTAATTAAAAGAACATTAGATATGAGAAACATTTCACCTGGAACTGAAGTGCCAAAATAATGATTGACGTGACGTCGGCATATTATTTGTAACGGAATAAACTTTCGCGCCCCAGTGTTGCCAACTCAGCGACTTTGTCGCTATATTTCAGACCCCTCCAGCGACTCTTTTTCAAAAAAGCGACTAGCGACAAATCTAGCGACTTTTGGAGACTCTTAAAAGCACGTATCGTTCCTTTTCTTGTCCTCCAGCGGCAGGTGCTGCCGTGGGGCGCCTCCCCCGTCCCAACCCCGTTCTCCCCCGCTATCGCAGGAGTCCCTCTCAGCGCTGCAGTCAGAGCAGAGACACAGCATGTTTAACTTTAGCGTCCAGACTGCAAATAAAGCGCACATGCGCCGGGATTGACGGCGCAGGTTGATCATAAATAACTGAATTTGAAATATTTTATTAGTTTATTATGCAATGAAAAATAATGTAAGTCTATTTTTTCCTATTCTGTCTGCAGCACCTGCTGATTTTAGGTCTGCTGAGGAGGACCAGTTTATTGACATGATGTCTGACTCCACCCTGAGGCTCAGGTTTAATGCTCAGACTAATAGTGAATTCTGGTTAGGAGTGGAGAGCGAGTATCCACTCATCGGGCAGAGAGCTGTGTGCATTCTTCTTCCCTTTGCCACATCATATCTCTGTGAGATGGGCTTTTCAGCTGTTGCTTCAATGAAAACAAAATACAGATCTCAGCAGAACATTGAGCATGACTTGAGAGTGGCAGTATCAAGCCTGCAACCCCGTTTTGAGAAACTGTGCAATGCAAAACAGGCTCATTGCAGCCACTAATGCAGGGATAAATAGACCTGTATTGCCAGATGGATTTCACTTCTTTTCTTTTATTAACAGATTGCAGAGTGGCACTTTAATTTTTTCTATCTTTGAGCTTGATACAAATTTTGACACAGCTGCATTTTTATTTTCTTTATTTTTTAGCTTGCTGTTATTTGATGTAGATAGTTTGTATTTAGATACTACTTGTTACTTCAATAAAATTGGAACATTTTAAGATTGTTGCATATTTCATTAGCATTGTGTTGGGGCGATGGGGACAGGCGGGGCTTGAAAATTCCCCCTTGTCCAAAGTGGGGAATGACAGAAAAAGTTTGAGAACCACTGCTCTAAAGGAATGAAAGATTTTTTCCAAGCACTAAGCTCACTTAGCTGATTGCTCCTTCCTGTGTTTCCAAAAAGGCCAAAGTAAATAACCCAGTCCTTCTTTTCACTGTAGACAAGCCATGATCTGCTTATCTGTTCTCCATTTTTCATTTGGATGAAATAATGGCTGCATGAATCATGACAGTGGGTTGTTCTGGTTCCCATCATGGCCGCTCATCCTGGATCTGGTTCCTCCTCCTCTCCTGTCAGTCAAACATCCAGCTTTCCCCTGCTGTTCCCACCAGATGTTAAGAACATCTGGTTTCATCCAT
>NW_024038612.1:0-22939 GCF_016077235.1 Cyprinodon tularosa
GTGTTGAAGCAGACTGAAAATGTTTTGTCATTGTCTCCTTCCTATCTCCTCTTTCTTTCATCTTTTGTCCTGTTTTTTTCTTTTTCTTTTTCCTTCTTCTTCTTCTGTTTTTCTGCTCTACTTACATTGCAGTGTCCATATGAACTGTAAAACTCCCTGCATAATTATAATAAAGCAATTTATATACATGAAACAAGTGGAGCGGTATGGCAATTGCGATACCGCTACACTTGTGAAAGTAAAATCTGTTGGGCTCCTTTTGGCATCAAGACAATTATTCTTATTGCCACCTTGCCAGACAGGACACTGTAAAAAAAAAAAAAAAAAAAAAAAAAAAAAAAAAAAAAAAAAAAAAAAAATTAATTTCTAACATGATAAATAGCGTATTTTGTGATTTTATAAACCTTACATTGTGTTGTTTTTGCTAAAAATTTCCGGAAGTTTGATGCATTCGCGCTGCTTTTTCTATGATCTTTGGGATTATTTTATGTGTACAAACAACGGTTAAATTGGGTGTGGTTTGGTTTAGGCACTGCATTTCTATCGAAAGACTTGTGTTTTCTATCATTAAAAAGTGTACAAACTTGTGTGGTAAAACTCCTCAAGTTAGTCAAATCAGTTCGCTAGTTTGGTTTCAGTCACTGTCTACTCCCTGCTTCCATTCCTCTGCTCGTTGTTTCCCCTGACCCCATCTTATGACTCTCCATGACTTGAGCAAAATGCAAAGTGACATTATGTGATACTATTAAATTACTACTACTACTACTACTACGACTACGACTACACTGCAAAAACAATCCAGAAATAAGTAAAAAATGGCTTAAATTAAGTATATTTAGCCTTAATTTGAGCAGGTAAATAAGATGATTTGCCAATGGAATGAGTATTTTCACTCTTAAAATAAGATAGTTAGATAATATTTACTTGAAATAAGACGATAAAATAGTTTTTTCTTATTTTAAAAGGAAATTGTCTTGTTCCATTGGCAAAGTGTCTTACTTACCTCCTCAAATCAAGGAAAAACACACTTATTTTAAGAAAAAATAACTTATTGAGATTTATATTTTTTGCAGTGTACTACTGTTGCGGCGAACGCCCCTTTTGTTTACATCAGCTGTTTAAGTGTGAGCGCGCAGTTTACCTGTGTGCAATCAATCAGTCAATCAAAAGGTGAGACAAACTTCCTAGTTCAAGCAGAGGATCGCATCATGAAAATAAAAAGCCCCCGTTTACTCGGGCAGTGGAAGAAGCTGTGCAAAATGTGTATTAGGGAAGCAAAGGACTGAACAGACAGCCGGTAAGCTTGCATTTCTGTTGTGAAAAGAATGTATGCGCCGCGCTGATGAGGCGTTGAGACGTGCGGGAAATGTTTGTTTGTAGTTTTAAGCTTATAAATACTCACACGGTACGTCATGAAAATTTTGGCTTGTAAGTCTTGCTTGCTTGCTTTATTTGGTTGGAAAAAATGCTGGTGTAACTTTTTTTTCCAGTGATTTAACATTGCGGTTGAACAATCCAAATTAATGTGTTTGTGAAACTGTTGCACGGGGTAATTTTTGCATCTTTCTTCTGTGTGTGATTAAAATAGACTTCTAACAGTTAAAATGAAATTTCATAGTCTATGTTATGCATATTTAAAACAAACTAAAAATCACTCAGTGGTTATTTATTATTGCTATTTAAGAATTCATGTAATCTATGGAGTTAAATAACCTCCATAAATCTGCTTCGGTTAAAATGCGTTAATAGGTTTTTTGATGCATTTTTTATGATAATTAAAAACTAAATGGTCTTAATTTAAAGTTAAAAACATAGTCTATTTTCATAAATATATTTAATGTTGCATTTCTCAGAACTATTACAATTTGCTATATGGTAAATGCTTTGTTTGGTTTCATTTCTTTCAAAGGTTTTTCACCTGCTTAATTAAATGATTCTGTAAACCTGTAAACAACACAAGAAGAAGAATAAAAAAGGGAAAAATGAAACAACAGTTTGGTCATTGAGTGGAATCCAGTTTAATGTTCAGCTTAATACAACCCTTCAAGTGTGGGATTAGCACAGCAAAGATCAAATCACTTGACAACTACTACTACTACTAATAATAATAATATAATAATAATAATAATACTAATAATAATAATAATAATAATAATAATAATAATAATAATAATAATAATAATAATAATAATAATAATAATGAAATAACATGACTACATGATCTGATAGTAACATCATGGTATTGTGTTATGCAACTGCTTACATAATCAGCTTCATCTGGTACCACCTAGACATTCATTTAGTGTAATTTGTATGCTTTTTCGCCATGATCATCATACAAAATAGATCCATTTTTATTAAACATGAACATTTTTATATACATCCGTTGGATATTACTTGAAAAAGCAGAATCTAAACTTGAATTTGGTGTATGACACACTGCCAGGATAATTGTGATTCCAAGATGCATCAGTGTTGAAAGTATTTTTAGTTTAGAATTTTGAGTTCCAAATCTTTACATTGGAATTTCTCAAAAGTCAGTTTTTCTCAACCCGTATGCAGCACAATCTTTGATATGGCCCTACTCTGTGAATTTTAGAGATATCAATCTGAATTTTTCAGAATACATTCTTAACATTGTGTAGAATGGTTTTATACATTAAGTTGAGATTCACCAAAAAATGACTTTAGCTGGGTTTTCATAGGCAGGGTCACATTTGATGCATGTCCAGATTTCAAAACAGCTTCTTCCCCACCGCCACAACAGCTGAACTAAATCATGTCACAGACTCTGCATCACACTAACAACACCAAACTAAAACACTACATATTTGCACCATATATATTTAATGCTCTGAACTTCCATACTAATACTCTTTTTGCAGAATTTTTCATCTGTTTTTCTCCCACACTCTTTACATTTGATCACTGCTGCACTTTAAGGAATGTAAATGTCATGAAAGCTGTACAAAACAAAATTTTGTTTTGTATACACTCTGTTTACAAAATGCCAATAAAAGTTGTCCAAGTCTATAGACAACATCCATCCATCCATCCATCCATCCATCCATCCATCCATCCATCCATCCATCCATCCATCCATCCATCCATCCATCCATCCATCCATCCCCGTGGTGACAATGGGTAGCTCAGAGACATAGTCTCTCCAGTGTGTCCTGGGCCTTTCACAAGGCCTCCTCCCAATAGGACAAGCCTGGAACACTTCACGAGAGAGGCATCAGGAGTATATGCACAAGTCACCTCAACTGCCTCATTTTGATGTGGAGTAGCAGCGACTCTTCTCTGAGCTCCTCCCAGGTAACTGAGCTATTCATCTAATTTAAAAGGGTGTGCCCAGCCACCCTGCGAAGGAAACTAATTTCAGCTGCTTTTGGTCAAAACCCAGCAATAGCGACCATAGGTGAGGTTGGGAACATAGATCGGTCAGTAAACCAAGAACTTTGCACCCTGACTTAGCTCCCTCTTCACCATGACAGTCCAATACAACAACCACATCACTGCTGATGCCGTACTGATCCTTCTATCCGTCTCACGCTCCATTCGTCCCACACTTGTAAAGATGACCCCCGGGTACTTGAACTCATCCACTTGAGACAAGGACTCTGCACTGACCTGAAGAGGGGAGTACACCTTTTTCCGGTAGAGAACCATGGCCTCGGATTTGGAGGTGCTGATCCTCATCCTGGTCACTTTACACTTGGCTGCAAACTGCCCCAGTGCACGCTAAAGGTCCTGGTTTGATGAGACTAACAAGACAACATCATCATCTGCAAAGAACAGAGATGATATCCTGAGGTTTCCAAACCGGACACCTCCTGGCTGCACCTAGAATTTCTGTCCATAAATATAATGAACTGGTGACAAAGGGCAGCCCTCATGAAGACCAATATGCACCCCGAACAGGCCTGACTTACGGCTGGAAATGTGAACCAAGCTCCTACAGAGAACGGACAGCCCCTAACAAAGGGCCCCAAACCGCATACTTCCGGAGCATCCCACACAGGGCACCATGAGAGACACAGTCACGCCTTCTCCAGAACCACAAAACACATGTGAACTGGTTGAGCTTGATTGCATCAAGGCATGGACTCGAAGGCAGTCCCTAACACTAAGCATGCTTGTAGCGACAGTGGAGAGGAAAAACTCTCTTTTAAAAGGGAGAAACCTCCAGCAGAACCAGGCTCAGTGTTAGTGGCCATCTGCCGAGGCCGACTGGGGTTCAAGGAGACAGTAGAAATAGAAAAAGAAGCAAATATACAAAAGGCAACTGTCAACCAGCTCCACAAGCGGCCGTGTCCAGAAAACACTAAGCAAGGCAGACGAGCTCCGAGCCAGCCCCTAAAGTGTGAAGAGAGCACTTCCAGCCAGCCACAGTCAGAGAAACAGAACTACTCTGAGAAACAGGCAGATCTCCAACATCTAATACGATACAGACTAGACATCAAACCCACATCTATGATCTCCAATGCCTGCTAGAGCTACGGTCACAAAATGCAATAAATCCAGTAATAACTGGCGGAGGAGGAGATGACATAAATGACCCCTCACACCTGCACCATGGACTGTTCTCCCTGCTGCCCTCTGGGAAGAGGCTTCAAAGCATTGGATACAGGTCCAGCGGATTCCACAACAGTTTCTTCCCCACTGCCATTAGACTGCTGAATGTTTTGTAAAATGGGTTATCTTATTTTATTTTATTATATTTATTATATTTTATCATTGTATTTATATATATATATATATATATATATATATATATATATATATATATATATATATATATATATATATATATATATATATATATATAAAAAGAACTGTAAATTTACAGTCATATGTTTATATTACTGTATATATATATATATATATATATATATATATTAGGGGTGGAACGGTTCACGAAATCCACGGTTCGGTTCGGTTCACGGTTTCGTGGTCACGGTTTTCGGTTCGGTAGATGTTGATTGTTGCACCAAAATCCCATAAAAATTTATCAAATTAATGAAAAAAAAAAAAAAAATATTGTAATTATTTTTAATGATCCGCGGAAGCCATGGATCATTTCGGCATGTTTTGCTGCTTTGAATTTAATTATCTTGCGCATGCCCTCTACGATCTCCAAGGAACTCAGAGCGGAGCGGACGTGGAGACCTAATGCTTTGCTTTGTGAAGGCGGTCTGGAGAGCAGCGGGGCGGAGCGCTGATGGAGTATATGGGATTTTGGGGTTAGTAAAGTAATTTGTTCCACAGGAGAGGAGCCTGATAACTAAAAGATCTGCCTCCAACCTTGGAAACCGCGGCAGACCAAACCAGATGAAAGTGCGCATTCAGCTCGGCAAAAAAAACTCATGCTCTTCCTCAACAATGAAGTCCTCAGACATTCTTCTTTCGTTGTTTCTTTCTTTGCATAGGTAAACAGCACATTTCTTCTTCTACGCTTGCATTATCGGCAGAGCAGACGCTGAATGCGCACTTTCATCTAGTTTGGTCTGCCACGGTTTCCATAGACTCATGAACTCGCATGCGCGCACTTTGAGGAAGTCCTATACACTACTGTTTATGCTCTAAAAACATTCTAAATGACTTTTTTTCGAGTAAATTATGGACGCTACCCACTCAGGACACTTGGAATACATTGGAAGAGCAGTATGGAGGAATATTGACACTTTTTTTGTGGACTTTTATGGACCTTTCTGCCTCGGGCGCCATAGACCTCCATTATTTGAATGTCAGCAGACAGCAAGAAGCCTCCCAGATCTCCAGATGCATTTGAGATATCAAAAAAGTACTCCAGAGTGTTGTTCAGCATGGGGGTGAGTAGAAAATGAAGGCTAATCATGTTTTGGAGTTTAATCTCAGACTTGACCCCTTTCCGGCACTCTTTTCTTAGTTTACTTTTTGTGTATCACTGCTTTTAATGGTGTCTTTGTAGATTTTAAATATCTAGAGTCAAGTTTTAAACATCTCAGGTGTTTCATCCTTGACCTTTTCAAGATGAGAGGTTAAAAGAGTCATTTGGGCTTCGAAGATGTCACATTGTTTGAAGCAGCAATGTCATTAAAATCAGAAAAGGAAGTTTATCCTTTCATCCATCCATCTTCTTCTGCTTATCCAGCCGAGAAACATAGTCCCTCCAGCGTGTCCTGGGTTTCCCCCTGGGCCTCCTCCCGATGGAACATGCCTGGAACACCTCATCAGGGAGACGTCCATGAGGCATCCTCATCAGATGCCCGAGCCACCTCAACTGGCTCCTCTCGATGTGGAGGAGCAACTGCTCTAATCCTCCCCAGATGACTGAGCTCCTCACCCTATCTCTAAGGGAGAGCCCAGACACACTACTGAGAAACTCATTTTAGTCGCTTGTATCCAGGATCTCAAACTTTCGGTCATGACCCAAAGTTCATGACCATATGAGGGTAGGAACGTAGATCGGCCGGTAAATCGAGAGCTTTGCTTTTTGGCTCTGCTCTCTCTTTACCACAACAGACCGGTACAGGGCCCGCTTCACAGCAGACGCCGCACCAATCCGACTATCGATCTCCCGCTCCATCTTCCTCTCATTCGTGAACAAGACCCCAAGATACTTAAACTCCTCCACTAAGGGCAGTACATCCTCCCCAAGAAGGCACTCTACCATTTTCCGGCTCAAGACCATGGTCTCGGATTTGGAGGCATTGATCCTCATCCCGGCCGCTTCACACTTGGCTGCGAACCGCTCCAGTGAGAGCTGTAGATCACGCCCTGAAGCCAACAGAACCACATCATCTGTGAATAACAGAGATGCAATCCTAAGGCCACCAAGACAGATCTCCTCAACACCTTGGCTGCGCCTAGAAATTCTGTCCATAAAAGTTATGAACAGAATCGGTGACAAAGGGCAACCTTGGTGGAGTCCAACCCTAAACAGAAATGAGTCCGACTTATTGCCGGTAATGCAGATCAGGTTTTGACACCGGTCATACACAGACCTATCGGCCCCTATTAAAGGACCCGGGACTCTATACTGCCGGAGTAACCCCCACAGGACGCCCCGAGGGACACAGTCGAATGCCTTCTCCAGATTTACAAAACACATGTAGACTGGTTGGGCAAACTCCAATGCACCCTCTAGGAACCTGATGAGGGTATAGAGCTGATCCAGTGTTCCACAGCCAGGACAAAAACCACACTGTTCCTCCTGAATCCAAGATTCGACTATCCAACGACCCTTCTTTCCAGAACCCCGGAATAGACCTTACCTCTGTAGTTGGAACACACCCTCCAGCCCCTTATTTAAATAGAGGGACTACCACCCCAGTCAGCCTTCTTTTTTGCCTTGTTAGTGAGTCCTCTGACACAGATTCTCATTTGGATCTTGGATTCCCTTCTTGTCTAGCCTTTCTGCATTGTGGACCTCTTCTCTGTGCATGACCTCCATACTGATTGCAACTTCCCCGCTAGCTTTAACTCTGTCTAAGACTACCAAGATCCATATAGGTCAATCGGTGATTACTGGGTTCAATTATCCTCCTAGCTTATGTGAAGTGATTCTAGTAATGGTCAGTCTTTGATCCTGCATCACAAACTTTTGAAAAACCTGTTACATCACAATACCTTTGCAATTAATACTTGGGTCACCTGAAGTTTGGGTCAACAGATTCTGTCTGGGCATTACAAGCAGCCATGAACAGAAAATAGACACGTGTAACAGTGCTGAACAATGTCAAAAGTGGCCAGCCTACCAGAAATACCATACAAAAATTCTAATAACTCATGCAGATAGTTTCAAAAGAACCCAGTAATATCCTAAAGCACTAACAGCCTTACAAGATTAAAGTTGCATTATTGTGTACAATCTACTATTTTTTCCTGCTCTTTATCTTTATACTTCTACCATTTTTTTTTTGCCAAGGCACACAATTAGGGCTAAATGACCTATGAAACGACCTACAACAGTAAATTCCAAATTAATCTTAGCTTAAACTATAATTCTGTGCTTTTAAATACAATTTGCAAACTGTCTATACCATTAAAGAATTCCTTGCTTTTTGTCATTTGTTTAAGAAAATGAAACTCAAGCATTTAAGTCCTTTTTTTCTTGAAATTTGATCATTATGGTTAATAGACAATTAAAACCCAAACCAAGAATCTAAGGAAATCAGAACATCATATGATTAAATGTGATAAGATGCAAAGTTTCTATGCACTCAGTACTTAAATGAGCTTCCATTTGAATGAATTACAGCATCAACGTGGCATGTGTTTGAGGCCATAAGCCGTGGCTCTGCTGAAGTGTAATAGAAGCCTAAGTTAAACAGCGGCCTTTGCTTCATCTGCATCGTTTTGTCGGGTGTCTCGCTCAAGAAATCCCACACACTTTCTATATAGAGGTTCAAGTCAGGCAAGTTTGTGGCCAATCAAGCAAAGAAACAATATGATCACGAAACAAGTTTTTAGAACTTTTGGCTTTGGCAGAGTGCTAACATAGTAGGACTTGCTGAAAAATGAAACCTCCATCCCAATAAACTGGGAATCTACAATCTTTAAAACACAAAGAGCTATTTCACCATGAGTCTCGTTAAATAAAGGTATGAGTGCTGCAATTACTTTTAATAAAGCATAGCATATTATTTTTGTTAAATATCTATAGGAAATCTCTTATTCCTGGTTCACAAGATGGCAACATTTTTAAATTGTAAGGTGTTTTTCATAGCTCAACACCTTGATACATGATGATAAAAGAAATCCCAGATGTAACAGGTTTGGCCATACAGTTTGTGGTGTACAGCCACACAGTAGGTAAAATACAAAACACATAAACAGATTTTTTTTAAAGAAAATTCATATGTCAGGTCTCATAAAATGCTTTTGAGATAAAATGTGTAAATGAGTAAATGATGTGGCCAACAGCAATGAAGATACTTTATGGACTATTTTTTTTTCTTTTTTTAACATTTAAAAAAATACAAAAAGAAAAGGCTTCAGTTATAGGAGTAAAGAGAGCGTCAGCACAAGCTCTATTTGTTAAACTGGTGAGTCATTGTGGTTTTCTTTCTTCTGATTGGCTACAGGTCACATTTAAATGCTGCATCCTTGTCTGTCCTTGGATAACACCACACACACCAGGATATTGGGCCAAGATAATCCCCAACATTTTGAATTTCCGAAATCCCTCCTAAAACACAAATGATGGCAGGGATATCTTAAGATAATCTTAAGGGGCATTGTGACTATAAGGACATCCTTATGGTTGTCGGAAGGGGCAGACTAGGGACAAAAATTTGGCTAATTATCTTTCTGTGTGAACCAACCTTTAAATACTTCTGATGTCTCTGGTTTAAAGTGGCTTAACTTAAAAGTGTTTTTTTTTTTGCAGGATTTTCTATATTTGTTTAAATGATTCTCTGTACTTTTTATAGTAATAAACAATGAGAATTAGTCTTTTCTTAATCTTTAATCCACAAATAAAGACTTGACATCTTTTTTTTTTAACAATATCCAAGAGTTTAGAGTTGCAATTTTTATGTCTCTAATTTCATTAACTTTTTTCAGTATTTTTATTGAAGATCCATATAACCTGATGTGCTAAGCAGTGCAGTTGGTCAGATTAGACTGTATATTTTGTTTGTGTGAGATATCACTGTTGGATTTTTAGTGGAAAATTTCAATCGCCTTTTGCTGTTAACTAATGTTGCGTATTTATTAAAGAATCTTTGAAAGCTTTAACAGCATTCCAGTTTTTTTTTTTTTAAGAAAACAAAAAAATTTTCTTACCATGATGCCTCATGAATTAATTGTGATCCTCTTTCTTCCTCTATCCGGAATCTGAAGTTAAATCACTGGAATTAAAGACATATTCAACAAATGTGTGATCAAAGTCACTTAATAGCTTGAAATGGGAGCTATTTTCTGTGATGAACAACTAAATTATACTTAAGCCTAATGCCATGGAAACAGCTCAGAGCCTTTTTTGCTTCAAAGTGAATCCTTTGGTGGCACTGGCTGATGTGCAAAAGACAATGAAGGCTGCCTGCAGCATCTGGTGGACACCTTCAAGACTGCACGTCTTTGAGAAGTGTAGGAGAAAGTTTAAAAGTGTAAGATCCCGAAAAAAAAAAATTATAATCACAACTGGAGCTATGTATGGTATTTTCACCTATGCTCTCAGTAGTGAAAGCAAAAAACACATTATTACGACTAGTATTAAAAAACGGTAATCTGTCCTCTGCAAGTTCTTCATGGGCTACAACTAACTAAAATGTCTGATAGTTATAAAGTCAACAACACAGAGGGAGCAAAATAAGAGTGAGCTTTGCTTTTTACTTTTTTTCTAAATGGTTTTGATTGAGTCACAAAAATCCTTGTCTAGTTGTAAGGAACACTTGGTTGGAAAAAGCACTGAGGAAGCCTGTCATTCATTCGCTATCTTTTATATAGTGGTCACATATCACATATTTTGGTTAGTTGGTGGAAATGTAAACTGAGGAAGAGGGAAAGAAAATATATAAATGACTTCTAACTTCTGGAAGACTCTTTGAGCTGCTATGAATGCAAAAGAGTAAGGTGACAACACAACTGCAAATTTTAAAGGGGGATTTGACCATTTTTACTTAATAATGTCAAACACTTTGAATGGCCTAAACTAAACTGGATTATTTTATAACACTTTTGACATCATGAACTTGATTTGTCAAGAGACCACAGGTGTGAATTAACTAAAACCTATAATTTAGTACTGCAGTTGAAACACTGATATCAATGCTGTAAATTGTCCCTTTTAAAACGTAAGGGTTCAAAAGTTTGGGGCAAATTATGGCAGCTAGGTAAGATGTAAACATTTTCCCACGTCACCTATCTTTTTTTAATCACAATTTAACATGGAGACTGTTGATATTTGAAGAAGAAAAGTGTATTTATTGATGGACAACTTTTTCTGAAGCAGCAACCAGAGCCTTCCAGTTTTAAGGGGGTCCTACATGGAACCATATGGCAACAACCATAATGGTCTGCTTAGAAAGAAAATCTGTTATCTAGCTCTGGGACATCGATTCCCAGAGCTACATTGGCAAAACAGGACACACACACACACACACACACACACACACACACACACACACACACACACACACACACACACACACACACACACACACACACACACACACACACACACACACACACACACACACACACACACAACAAAAAAGGAAAAAGGACATGCTATCATAATCAATACTTAAGCCTTTAAACATTTACTGGTTGGCAAAATTGTGGAGTATTTTCAAGGATGCAGACCTCTTCTACTCTAAAAGGTGTCTTTAAAATAAATTGCATTTTTAGCAACTAATAGGTAATTTTGAATAGCAACCCAAAGTGATACACTATCTCCTTCTTGGTGGGATCTCTATCTGTGTGGGGCTCTCTTCCTGCTTCTGATTAGGGCATAGGCCTATCTAGCTCCTCTACCTAGATGCTTTCTTATCTTATCGGTTCATAAAATCTTAAAAAAATGTATGCTATAACTTTCTTTACTTATAAATCACCTTTGTTTTTTTTTCAGGTGAGAGGGCTTTCTTACATGGGTCGTGTCTCTGGGCTCACAAAGTATGTTCTAATTGTGGAGAATAGTTTCTTTTAGCCTAACGTGTTTTCTTTTAAATACTTGCAGAAAAAATAAGTAATGGTGGTCCTGAAGCCCTACTAACAATTTTCAACAAGATGTATAATGCTTCAATGATCAGATCTTATAATCTTGGCAATTTCCACAGATCTGTGTCCCTATGAACCAAGTTTTACTTACTATCTCTTTTTCAGCCCTTATTGCATGAGGAAAAGAAACATAAGGATAAGAGAGATTCATGTATGATGATAATCTCCATATATCACAGCCTCCCTCTTAAAACACTCTCCTTATCGCCCTATATTTGTCATTTTACAGATTGAAGATAAGAAATATTCTTAGAACTGCTTATATTATCACTTGCTTAACTTTCTTCAAGCAGTACAGTTTCTAGTACACTCTAGACGTTCAAACCCAAACACCATAAAGTGTTGTATGCCACACAATTCTAATCCCACACTAAACACATGATTGTTTTAAAGGCCACAAGGGCAATGTTAGAGCTCCCCTAACTGTTAGGGTGAAGTCTGTTCCATTTTACAGTCACTTGGGTACAGGCCTGATTGCTAAAGATCAGGGAAAGTAATCCCTGGAGTCGGACCACTAAACCAGCTCTGCCCCTGTAACCATGGCAGCAGACAGGTAGTGTCTGGGTCACAGGGCAAACATGACCGCTGCACAGAAATGACTTTATTGGTCTAAGACTAACCTGTGATAAATATTCATTTGTACATTCATTGAAGCAAATATATAGATCAGAAATCTCTAACCTGAATCATCCTTAAGTTACTTTTACACAATGAAAGAACTGGAGAGCAAAAAGTGTTTAGTAACATGATAAACAATTTTGTATCATTCCATGCACATGCATATTAAGTGCATGTATCATGATTGCCATTTCTGGCCCTGGTGAGGCTCCGGCTACAAGAACAGCCTTTTAGAGACAAAAACACTTGGATATGTTCACACTGTTCCAACTGTATCCAACAGCAACCCTGTTTCTGTTTTTTGTTTTCACTATTGAAGTTATGTAGATTGACAGGTTGATTTTATTCTACAATTCAAAAAGCCTTTTTTTTCTTTTGGTGCCTGACCTCCTGTTTGGCTTGTGAAATTCAAGGGCTCGATGCGGAGCAGCATCTGACCAAAGCTTCTTCTTGAGGAATCACTTTGGTGACCCTCACACCCTAGGTGTGTTTCTCCGCACTGCACCGTGGCTAATGTAACTATACAAATTTATTTTAATGTTCCTAGTGGTGTCCCCACCGCACACACATGGCAGCCACACAATATTTGAGTGAGCCCGACTTGGTTTTCAGTGGAAGTAGAGTCAAAAGATTGCTTTTTTTATGGAAAAGTCATCAAACCCCATCCAAAAAAAGACCAGCTGTGCTGTATGAGTAGAATCAATGCACCCTGAAGGCAGAACCAGGAGCACCTGTCTGATGCATCCTGTTCGAAAGCGTCTGTAGACAGTTCTCACAACATCTGCGCAAGTGTTTGGACCTAATTGGACAACAGCAACTGCAGACACAATCTCTGTTTTATTTCTATGTTCCTTAAAGTGCTGCTGTAGTTTTTTCCTGCAAGTCGGTGCTAACACTGGGTGCAAGTAACAGAGATCTCTTTCCCCAAGTTTTCATCATATCCCTCTAATGACAGACAGTAGAGAAGCGAAAAGGTTTGATTGGCAACTAACTGAAAAATAAAATTTTCTCTCAGTGGGGGGGCAGGAAACTTAAAGATTCAAGGCATCTGATTGGTTAAAAACTATGAAGTTTTTGCTGACTGAAAAATGTAATTTGTTCTTTTTCTCCTAATGACCGTTTGGAGAGCGACTGCTAAGGGCCCGGAGAGCATCAGTGACTGGCGAACAACAGGTTGTAGATTATACATTGCAATTGGCTGGAACACCTAGCTAAAGAGGGCTCATTATAGGTTAAACACCGCAGACACCTTATTCTATCAGCCTGACAGTCAAATATGAAAGGTAGGTATTTAAACATTTAGATATCTCCTAAATATATGGTCTATGAAACAAATAAATACATCTTTAAACTCTGTCAGAATTCTTCATAGTGCTTTTAAAGTTAATATTAAATTATTATTTCTCACCTTGACATGTAAAGTTATGACAAAACCAAAACTAGGTCTAAATAGTATTTAATATCTTATTAATATATGAGGGACATGTTTTTTTTAATATTTTTTTTCAAGTTGCCTTAAGTCATTTTAAGTGAATATATTTTCTTTTTTAGCTTTTTATTTATTGCTATGGTCCCTATGTATATCAAACAATGAAAAAAAAAGAATATAAATTCAAAGAATAGAGCTAAACTTCCTTTCCAGTTTTTAAGTTCTGTTTCCTCTTTGTTTAAAAATGACCTTTTGTTGAACGTTAATGTCTGCCATACATCAATCATTGTCTTATGCTATAAAAACTTGTCCAAATTACATGTGGTTTGCTGATTCTAGACGGGTGAAAAAAGTGTCTAGTTTTAAAATAATTTTCTTTGAGTAGACACCCTGTAGGTCTATGTTAATGTATTGCATACTATAGACAATGAGAATGTTGTTTCAGGATCTTTCTGCTAGTGATAAAGTTGATTGCTGTAGATTCCAGGATTGTTCCAACTCTTAATGTCTTTTATGTTCTATGACAGTCAAGGTCAAATGATTTGCACTCCCTCCTGAGTCAATAAGGTGCTAATCCACAACAAAATATTTTCGGGGATGGATGCTAACCTTAAGGTTCTGGAAAAAGCCCAATGTCGGTTTACCAAATGAAATATGCTAATTTCACCTCACTGAAAATTCAAATAAATAAACAAATTTTTGTTTTCAAAAATTACAACATCTTAACACAATAGCACTAGTATAACACAATTGTTATACTAGTGTAACTAAAGAGCAGAATAACAAAAATGCAGGTAGTCCTTTCACTCTTTCATTTTATACCTATGTAACCGTGGGTTGAAATTAGAGATATGAACCATGGAGTTTTTGCAAAAGACTGAAAAAAAAAATCATCTATTAGAGTTTATTTATATGACAAAAATACATTTTTCTGAAAATAAGCTCTTCTTTATCTGAAAATTTGAAAGCCAGTAGAGAGGCATTGTCTCCCTGGTTAAAAGGGATTTTCTTATTCTGTCAATTATTTGCAGGAAGAACTATGGTTAAATTACTTCAACAAATAAGACTAACCTGCAGTTCTAGTAGAGTTATTGGTTTGGTAAGGGGTCATATCATACATCATCATTTAAATACATTTAATAGTTTAATAAAGAGCATTTTCTTCATAAATATGGTTATTTCCAAAGAACATCAATATTATATGCTAAATTTGCAGTGACAAATTAAAGTATAAAAGGTTAGGTATTAATAAGGGTAATCAAATAGATGTGGGGCAAACAAATCTAGAGCTACAAGTATCACTTAAAATCCACTGTTAAATGTATGATTCTATGTATAAAAAGTCAAAATACAAATAAGTTTGGTAAAAATAACATACATACACTTATTTTCAAATGAAATGAGTAACATTATATGACTTTTAATTTAACTGTGTTTTTTTTCTACTCTGGTTTATCATTCAGCTGAATTTTGTTCCATGGCAGTTTAACAGTGTGGGTGGATGTAAAGCATATTTTCTTAAAAGTAGAGCGACTATCTGAGAACACGTGTATCAGAGACCCTGTAGTGTACCACTATAGAGCTTCAGATTTAATTGAGTTTATATCAACAAAGCAGAAATTGCCCAGTTATTTTTTTTTTCTTCTAGCAAAAATGTCCCAAAAAAAAATGGTCAGATCGCCCATTTTGAGAGAAGCACATGATCTCCTCCTGGCCTTTTCAGCTCTCCCTTTCTCTTTTCAGTTGCTATGAGACACTCAAGCTGAATCCAAGGCTTCCACAATTCATTACCAGACTAACAAAAGCCGAAGCGCTGGACAAAGCATGGCAGAGCACCGCAAACCAGCTCCCACTTAACACACACATCACACCTCTTAGGGCTCTGCTGACATACAAATACACAATTCAGGGCAACTTCTTCCCTGATTTTTCTTTTCATTTTACAGTGCCAGGTTCATGGATTGAGAACATCCACAAGAAGTCAACCGGTTAAAGATTCCCAGGAATCTATATATATCTGGCTTTGTACATATGTACAATGGATTCAAAATCTTTAATAGCTATACCCAATCGTGGTAAAACACACAGCCTTTAGATGTGCCAGGGGCTCAATTGGCTCCAAAGCAACCCCAGAGTAGCATCACCTGTCTCTGGCTTTCCACCAGCTCTGCTTCACCAAATCATGAAACATCTCTTTTCTCGACAGCCAATCAGATCTCAATCTCTGGTTGTTCTCAAGCAAAGAACGGAAGGGGAAGGCCAATGAATGATGGCCCTCCTCCTACCCCCCTTATATTCTACACACACGACAATCAGCATTTGAGAAATGCCAACAGACGGGTAATCAGTCATTGTAATTAGGCTCACTGCCATTCCCTAGCCTTCGTATTTCAGGCCGAAAGATGACAATGTAGGGAGAGACCCCCAGCTGCCGCCTGCCACAACCCTCCACTGGCTTGGCCCAAGCCCAAGAAATGGCCACTCCTTTTCTGCTCCCTGCAATGAGGAGGGGGGCTGCAAAATTATAAGGGGAGCCTGCTGGCTGACTACATAATTACTCCCCCCACACTCCAGTCCCACTGCTTTTTTCCCTTTCAGGGCACGGTTAGAGTTTCTTTCTTCAAACTGCACAAAAACAGAAGTGTAGCCTCTAAAGAAAAGCTCTTAAAAAATCACTTGTGTGGTTGTAATCTGAAAATTTTAAACATTACAAATGGGTTCATATTAGTTTCCCCTCATGAGTTACATTTAATTTTATTAAAACAAACAATTAATACACATTCTGTGTTTTTTTTTTTTTTCCAGTCGTAGGTTTAACCGATCCTCTGATCTCTAAAGAGTTATCAGCTAAAAAGGAAATGATCACAATAATTAGCAGTTGTTTATTTAATTCGCTTACAGACCGAGGTCCAGATTCTGAAAGTGGCTCAGCCTGTCATAGAGAACCTGAAGTTTTCTTGGCAGGGAACCGGAGAACTTCAAGTTCAGCCAAAATAGACAAAAAAGCAAAATGGAGAAACATGCCAAATTGCCAGGGCAATTCAGCACAGAGGCTCATTTTTCCAAAATGATTCATGCTGGAAAGAAACAGCATTACCCTGTCCTCAGATGAACTCGATGCGCTCTCCGTCAGTTTCAACATGGAAGCCATGTAGAGAGGCGGCAGAGGGAGTACTGGAACACGCTCGCTTTCACGAGCAAGTGTGTGTGCACATATGACCATTATCACGCATTATCACACACAGCAGAATTAGGTAATGTTTCTAAAAGCCCCAAATACCCAGACAAACACGCACAAACAGCTTCCACTGTAAAAACATCAAACCAAACCAAACACAATGGTTCCTTACACTGTAAACAGAAAAAGTTAGCAGTATTGAAAAAAACTAACGCAATCAGTTGCCACTATCCTTTTGAGTTATTAAACTCAAATGTTTAAGTATGAGAGCTTATATATTTAGAGTTTAAATGATAATAAGTATTTGTGAGTTAAAATAAAAAAATTAAACACATCAAAAGTTTTTTTTAATATTATGAAATTTTGCATACACCTTTCTGTTGTTTTTTAACACATAATCTATTCAATAAAAAAACCAACAAATAAATAAAAGATAATAATTACCAAGTCTGCCTACTGCCCATTTTGTTTATATTTCAAAATAAACCATAGTAATAATAGTCAAACCCAGAAAAGCTTAAATTACATACCAGAAAAGATCTTTATGTCACGAATATTTATCGATTTGAAAGACAACAGTGGAAAAAAAAAAAACAGAATTAAAGAAAGATTTGTTAAGGGACACTTTTGGCCATCTGGTTGTAAACCTGCAGCGCAGCAATGTATAACAAATTGCTTATAAATTCCACACAACCAAAACTAAAATTTCAAAACTGTACAAAGGCAGTCTGTAGCCGTCCGTTGGCTATCTGGTTTAAATCTAACAACTTCAAGCAAGACTAACAACATAATACGTAACAATACATTGTATAAACACTTAATACAGCCCCGCATTAGTTAACAATAACAATAATATTTAAGTAGTACAGAGAGTGTCTACTTTATGCCATTTGTCTGAAAACCAGTTGAGTAGAACAGCAATTTTAAAGTGAGCTATCAGAATCCACCACTGCTTTTTGGATCTTGAGTTAAGCATTTAGCATCACATGATTTTTCACCTGATTGATGATTAAAGAACTCTGCAGCTTGGGTGACAGTTTATTCATCAAGAACAAGCTTTTCTGTATGAACTCAAAAGTGTTGGTGAGTCCCTTAGGATAGCTGAGGTGTAGAGCATAGATCAGTCCAAACATTACCAGGAAGGCATCTGGAAGCCTGAGAAGGTTGACAACCACATCAGTCACTTCATTTGGATGGGATTAAACTGATTTCAGATAATAATGTAAAAAATCTTAGTGTTGTTTTTGATCAGGACCTGTCATTTAAATCCCATATCAAAGAGGTTTCTAGAATGTTCTTCTTTCATCTGAGGAATATTGCAAAAAATTAGAAATATCGTGTCCAGGGTTGATGCTGAGAAACTAGTCCATGCATTTGTTACTTCAAGGCTGGACTATTGTAATTCTTTACTATCAGGAAGTCCACAAACTGTAGTTAAAAGCCTTCAGCTGATTCAAAATGCTGCAGCCAGAGTTCTGATGAAAATTAAAAAGAGAGATCATATCTCTCCTATCCTGGCTTCTCTTCATTTCTCCTATCCTGGCTTCTCTTCATTGGCTTCCTGTTAAATCCAAAATATAACTTAAATTCCTCCTTCTCACATATAAAGCCTTAAATAGCCAAGCTCCATCTTATATCAGAGATATGACTATTTCTTATGTTCCAAACAGCACTTTATCCTCAATCTGCAGGTTTACTAGTGGTTCCTAGAATTTCTAAAAGTAGAATGGGAGGCAGATCTTTTAGTTATCAGGCTCCTCTCCTGTGGAACCAACTACCAGTTTTAGTCCGTGAGGCAGACACCCTGTCTACTTTTAAGGCTAGGCTTAAAACTTTCCTTTTTGAAAAAACTTATAGTTAGAGTGGCTCAGGTTATCCTGAGCTATCTCTATAGTTATGCTACTATAGGCTTAGACTGCTGGAGGACTCAGGGACCCCTATTTCATCATTCTGCTTCATTCTATCTCTATTCTCCCACTCTGCAGAATCTGTTAGTTCAATCTCTAACATTCTGCTCTCTCTGCTTTTTCTCATAGTAGCTTCATCTGGTCTGTTTCCTGGAGAGAAACATCAGCTGTGCTGCTGCCATCAACACCTTTGTTCCTGGATGTTGGAGCTTGGCCTGTTTTTCAGTGTAGTCCTATTTCTCTGACTGTGACTGGTTGGATGTGCTCTCTTCATCCTCTGACATGGGAGTTGGCTCAGAGTTCGTCTGCCTGGCTGCGTGTTTCCTGGGCGGGGCCACCTTTTACAGTTGCTTTTTGTTTCTCTGCTTCTGTCTCCTTGAACCCCAGTCGGCCTCAGCAGATGGTCGCTCACACTGAGCCTGGTTCTGCTGGAGGTTTCTTCCTGTTAAAAGGGAGTTTTTCCTCTCCACTCACGCAAAAAGCATGCTTAGTGTGAGGGATTGACTTCGAGTCAATGAGTCGATGCAATCAACTGGTTTTCCTTAGATAGAAAGTATAAACTGGAACTATCTAAAGAAAACTGAATTGAACTGATGGGAATTGAATCACCCTCTAGGATGACAGAGACTCTCACTGTGTGGTAGTGAGCTGGACGTGCAGCATCATCACTGACAGTTGTGAGTAGGACCACTGATGCATTGGGGGTAATGTTGGCCTAGTGGTTAGAGCAGTGCGCTTGTGCTCAGAGAAAGTTGCAAGTACACGGTTTCGATCCCCAGAGCCTCCACTCTGGGTTCCTGAGCAAAACCCTGTACCCCACACTGCTTCCCGGGTGCCACACAATGGCAGCCCACTGCTCCCCAAGGGGATGGGTTAAATGCAGAGATACATTTTCCGAATGTGAGATTAATGAAGTTCAATTATTAGGGGGGCCACATGCCGAAGGCATGGCCCACCTATTACTATTGCACATATTTATTGGGGGGCCACATGCCGAAGGCATGGCCCACCTACTACTATTGCACATATTTATTCCGCGTATTATTGGGGGGCCACATGCCGAAGGCATGGCCCACCTACTACTATTGCACATATTTATTCATTCTGCGTATTATTTGGGGGCCGCATGCCGAAGGCATGGCCCACCTACTACTATTGCACATATTTATTCTGCGTATTATTGGGGGGCCACATGCCGAAGGCATGGCCCACCTACTACTATTGCACATATTTATTCTGCGTATTATTATTGGGGGGCCACATGCCGAAGGCATGGCCCACCTACTACTATTGCACATATTTATTCCGCGTATTATTGGGGGGCCACATGCCGAAGGCATGGCCCACCTACTACTATCGCTCATATTTATTCCGCGTATTATTATTAGGGGGGCCACATGCCGAAGGCATGGCCCACCTACTACTATTGCACATATTTATTCTGCGTATTATAGCTTATAGTTCTCCTCGCCACCCCAAAACTTCGGCACCTAACTAGTCCCGCACGGTTTGGCGGATCGGGCCCAAAGTTGGCACACGCGTCGGGACCAATGGGGTGATGTGTGCTTGTATAAAACTTTCTCATTAGTCCGAAGGTTTGCGAATTATTAGCGAAAACGTCGCAAAAAATCCCATAGGAAATGAATGGGGAGAGGTAAAAAAAGCATAAAAAACAGCATTTCACTGTGTCACCATATATTCACCTAGAAAAACAGTTTGAAGCTCAGTTTGTAGATAAATCCTTCGTCTATTTAAAACTGAAGACGGTATGTTGATAACTGCTACGGTTTTTGTATAATCAGACCTCAAGCGCCACAAAGTTTTAGCAAAATCCAGCCTCCTAGAGTGGAGCAACTGAAAAGCTAGAGTGTGAGGCAGCCGTTTTTTTAAGACCCAAAAACATTTTAAACTTGCCCTCAAGGCCACATTTTTATAGCTAGAGTCGCCATTTTTGGTCAGTTTGTAGACTGAAATCTCTGGACCCACACAATGTCTTCAGAATTACGGTAGGATTAATACTTTTCCTTAAAAACCCTCCAGACCGACCTAAAGTCGATCAAAATCAGAGCCGTTTTTCATTGGTTTTGGAGCAGCAGTGGGGAGAAAAACGAATGACATTATGTGTTTTAAACTCGTCATAAATATTGTTCTGAAAGACACACATACACCAAAGTTGGCATAGTTGGAGTCGAAGGATGGCTGACGCTCACGGTGAAATTTTTTTTTGAATAACTCATACGGTTTTTGCTCAGCAGTCATTTGTTCGGAGGGTGTTCTAAGCACCTTAAAGCTAGGGGACAGTGAGCTGCTTCAGCTAGCTCAGTTAGAAGCTAAGGACTGAAGACCCGTTTTTTCTTTTTCTTTCTCTTCCCATTCAGGTTGTAGATGACCTACAGCCATGAAAGTTACTCCAATTGAAGACAAGATATAGCTGTCGCTTAGATAAAAAGAATTTTTCAGATATCATTTATGGTTTTTACTCAGCAGTTGTTTGTTCGGAGGGGTGCTTTAGCAGCAAAAAGATGAGAGAGGAGCTGCTGCAGTTAAACCAATGGTAGGAGCAGTTGGGACCCACCATTTTGTTTGTGCTTCGTTTTGGGTTGTGAAAGACCTACAGACATGAAGGTTACCCCAGTCTGAGACAAAGGATAGATGTTTCTTTCACTGAAAGAATTTTTCTAATACCTTTTACGGTTTTTGCTCAGCAGTCGTTTGTTTGGAGGGTAAGCACCTGGAAGCTAGCTGACAGTTAGCTTCTGCAGCAGCCTGCTAGTGTGCAGCTGCTGACATCTTAGTGTGAGGCGGCCGTTTTTTTAAGATAAAACATTTTAACTCGCCCTCACGGCCACATATTTGGAGCTACAGTCACCATTTTTGGTCAGTTTGTAGACTGAAACCTCTGGACCCACACAATGTCTTCGGAATTACGGTAGGATTAATACTTTTCCTTAAAAACCCTCCAGACCGACCTAAAGTCGATCAAAATCAGAGCCGTTTTTCATTGGTTTTGGAGCAGAAGAGGGGAGAAAAACGAATGACATTATATGTTTTAAACTCGTCATAAATATTTTTCTGAATGACACACATACACCAAAGTTGGCATAGTTGGAGTCGAAGGATGGCTGACGCTCACGGTGAAGAAATTTTTTGAATAACTCATACGGTTTTTGCTCAGCAGTCGTTTGTTCGGAGGGTGTTCTAAGCACTTTAAAGCTAGGGGACAGTGAGCTGCTGCAGCTAGCTCAGTTAGAAGCTAAGGACTGAGGACCCGTTTTTTCTTATTCTTTCTCTTCCCATTCAGGTTGTCGATGACCTACAGCCATGAAAGTTACTCCAATTGAAGACAAGATATAGCTGTCGCTTAGATAAAAATAATTTTTCAGATATCATTTATGGTTTTTACTCAACAGTCGTTTGTTCGGAGGGGTGCTTTAGCAGCTTAAAGGTGAGTGAGAGTGAGGTCCTGCAGTTAAAACAAAGGGAGGAGCAGGTGGGATCAGCCATTTTGTTTGTGCTTCGTTTTGGGTTGTGAAAGACCTACAGACATGAAAGTTACCCCAGTCTGAGACAAAGGATAGATGTTTCTTTCACTGAAAGAATTTTTCAGATACATTTTATGGTTTTTGCTCAGCAGTCGTTTGTTCAGAGGGTAAGCACCTGGAAGCTAGCTGACAGTTAGCTTCTGCAGCAGCCTGCTACAGTGCAGCTGCTGAACTCTTAGTGTGAGGCAGCCATTTTTTTTAAGATAAAACATTTTGTTCTTGCCTCACGGCCACATATTTGGAGCTACAGTCACCATTTTTGGTCAGTTTGTAGGCTGAAACCTCTGGACTCACACAATGTCTTCGGAATTACGGTAGGATTAATACTTTTCCTTAAAAACCCTCCAGACCAACCTAAAGTCGATGAAAATCAGAGCCGTTTTTCATTGGTTTTGGAGCAGAAGAGGGGAGAAAAACGAACACCACTATGTGTTTTCAACTCGTCATAAATATTGTTCTGAATGACACACATACACCAAAGTTGGCATAGTTGGAGTCGAAGGATCGCTGACGCTCACGGTGAAGAAATTTTTTGAATAACTCATACGATTTTGCT
>NW_024038613.1:0-23024 GCF_016077235.1 Cyprinodon tularosa
GGTTTGCAGGTCTGGCACAATTAGGGACAGAAGAAACAATACGTCTTTTGATGGTGTTGATCATTTAATGTGTTTACTGATGAGTAAAGAAAAGGCTAACAGGATGAACTGCATGCTATGCTGTACAGTCATGGCCAAAAGTTTTGAGAATGATTCAAATGTTAATATTTACAAAGTCTACTGCTTCAGTTTTTATAACTGTTATGTGCTGCGGGCACATTAGGATTTTTTTTTTGTCTATTTCTTTTTTTTGCTTTCTTACAGACTTTAGTTAAAGGATCTTTTGTTAAAATATTTTGGGATTCTTTATTAAATTAATTATGTTAATTTGCGGTGCTGTCGTCCGCCTATAAATAGGCTGGCCTTCAGCACGTTAATGCGTTCTTTTTTTTCTACCTCGTTTGGGACGCCGCTTTCCACCCGTTCCTTTTGGGTCCAGCGTGCGCGGTGCGCACTTGTCTTCCTGTTGCGGCCTGCAGCGGACGATCCAGCTTGCCATGCGGTATTTTTGTTAACCGTTTTTTTCTTACTTTTTTCTTGAGTTTTTGGCCTGGCGGGACCGGTAGTCCTGTTTTCGATTTTTCTTTTCTTAGGATATTTTTTTGGTCTTTAGTTCGGTACCAGTAGGGGCTTCGACGGCCCTGTATAGGGTTGGCCCCCTGCTGTACCGTTTTGTTCTGTTTGGCCGGCCTGCCAGGTCCAACTTTCTGTTGCTACTTTGGGTTTTTTTTTACTTTTGGGGCACGGGATTTGAGGGCCTTTTTCTTACTCTTCTCTTCACAGGACATCAGAAGAAGCTGACCAAGAACAGCTAATTGAAGAGAAGTGTTAAATAAAATAATTCCTTTGAACCCTCATTTGTTGTCTCGTGTCCTCAAATATGTTGTGTCCTTAGCGGGACGTAACAATAACGGCCGTTTGCATATAATCCAGAATGTTATAGAGAATGATCAGCGTAACAGCAATTAATTGCAAAGTCAATATTTGCCTAGAAAATGAACTTTATCCCCAAAAACACATTTCAACGTCATTGCAGCTCTGCCTTAAAAGGAGCAGCTAACATGGTTTCAGTGATTGCTCCATTATCACAGGTGTGGGTGGTGATGAGGACAGGGCTGGAGATCAATCTGTTAGGATTAAGTAAGAATGACACCATTGGACACTTTAAAAATAGGCTGGTGCTTGGCATCATTGTTTCTCTTCTGTGAACCATGGTTATCTCTAAAGAAACACGTGCAGTCATCATTGCACTGCACAAAAATGGCCGAACAGGAAAGAGAATGGCAGCTAGAAATATTGCACCTCAGTCAACAATCTATCGCATCATCAAGAACTTCAAGGAGAGAGGTTCCATTGTTGCCAAAAAGGCTCCAGGGCGCCCAAGAAAGACCAGCAAGTGCAGAGACCGTATCTGAAAAGTGTTTCAGCTGCCGGATCGGGCTACCAGCAGTGCAGAGCTTGCTCAGGAATGGCAGCAGGCAGGTGTGAGTGCATCTGCACACACTGAGGTGGAGACTCTTGGAGCAAGGCCTGGTCTCAAGGAGGGAAGCAAAGAAGCCACTTCTCTCCAGGAAAAACATCAGGGGCAGACTGATATTCTGCCAAAGGTACAGGGAGTGGACCGCTGAGGACTGGGGGAAAGTCATTTTCTCTGATTAATCCCCTTTCACATTGTTTGGGACATCTGGAAAACAGGTTTTTGGGAGAAGACGAGGTGAGCGCTACCACCAGTCTGGTCTCATGCCAACTGTAAAGCATCCTGAAACCATTCATGTGTGGGGTTGCTTCTCTGCCAAGGGAGTCGGCTCTCTCACAGTCTGACCTAAAAACACAGCGTTGAATAAAGAATGGTACCAGAATGTCCTCTGAGAGCAACTTCTCCCAACCATCCAAGAGCAGTTTGGTGATGAACAATGCCTTTTCCAGCATGATGGAGCACCTTGCCATAAAGCAAAGCTGATATCTAACTGGCTCAGGGAACAAAACAGAGAGATTTTGGGTCCATGGCCTGGAAACTCTCCTGATCTTAATCCCATTGAAAACTTGTGGTCAATCATCAAGAGACGGGTGGACAAATGAAAACCTAGGAATTCTGACAAAATGCAAGCATTGATTGTGCAAGAATGGACTGCTATCAGTCAGGATTTGGTCCAGAAGTTGATTGAGAGCAGCCAGGGAGAATTGCAGAGGTCCTGAAGAAGAGGGGTCAACACTGCAAATATTGACTTGCTGCATTAACTCATTCTAGCTGTCATTAAAAGCTTTTGTTACTCATAATATGATTGTGATTGTATTTCTGTATGTGATGACAACATCTGACAAACACACATGAAAACCAGAGGGCAGCAGATCATGTGAAAATATTATATTTATGTCATTCTCAATACTTTGGCCATGACTATAAATGTGAAACAGTATAAAAATTAACAAAAATAAAAATTCAACAGTTAACAGCATATATGTGTACCAACAACAGGGCTGGGCGATATAGAAAAAAAGCTTATCGATAAAAAAAAATGCATATTGATCGATATCGATAATTATTGAAAAGATTTGAAACCATATTTTATGTGCAGCTCTGCCTGGACTTTTTATAATATTGCTAAATGATTTAATTTTAATAAAAAACACAAACACAGACTTCAAATTAAATCTTTATTAAACCAACTTTTTTAACCATAACAGAATTGTTTCAAAGAAAAATAACTTAAGAGACCTGAGTTATGTTATTAAATACTGACAAAGAATAAACTAAAGTGACCAGAAAAGTGACCAAAATAAATATAACAAATAAATAAATGCCCCCCCACCGCCGCCGCTGCCCCCGTTTCCTGCTTTAACCTGAGTTATTACTTTGAAGTTTCTGGCCCCTCAGCATTTTTATCTCAATTGTTAGAACTACGTGGGAAACTGCCCAGAACTGAAAATATATATATATATTTCACGAAGATTCCTCGGAGGAGAGCCGCGTCGGGGCCTACACAGCTCGTACTCCTGCGGCTGTGAGCGGCTGAGATGATAAAAAAAAAGTTGGTTGTGTTATCAGACTTGGTTTTCACTGGTTCCCGACACATTTTCCAGATGACTGTGGTTTGTTTTTGGTCCGACTTGCCATGACCAAAATACTGCCAGACTGCCGAACTACAAAAACCCTTCTTTGGAACAATTTCCTCCGCCTCTCCTTGCTGCGACATCTTCATGTGCCCTGTGTTGTGGTTTGAGAGGGCGGCGCTTGGTGACGGCGTGCCTGGGTCCGCGATTGTGATTGGTTGGGAGGAAGCAGTGACTAGCATAAACCTACATGCTAGGCTACAATGAGAAGGAAGGAAAACTGTGTTTCTTTTTTATCGAACTTTTATCGACCCTCTTTTTTTCTATTGCGCCACACGTCTATCGATAGATATATATCGTTACTGAATTATCGCCCAGCCCTAACCAACAATGCCAGACAATGATTTTAAAACTCTAAATACATATTAGACCAAATAAATAAAAAAAGAATCTGCTTTTTATTGTGTCTGACGGTGTTGACAAAAACAAAGTAATAACTTCAAAAATGCATATTTTATGAAAAAAATAGAAAGTTGCACCTGTACATTGCTGAACAGCCAAGACCTTGGTCTATAACAACAGACAGATGTGGAGTAAAAATGAGCACTGAGAGTTGATATGCAAGGAAGAAAAGGTTTTATTTTACTCTGCAGAGGAGAACGACACAAACAGCTGAATACAGCTCTCAGTGTGATTCTGACTAGGTCGCTGCCCATCCTTTGCATTTATAGAGAATTCTTTCACACGAACATTGAGTCTTCCCAACAGAAACACTTCATCAAAGGACATAGATGTATGTTCAGATAAACATTTCAGACAACTGTTTTCCGTTCACACCAGAGACAGGACGTGAGGATCTTAAACACAATAAGGACCTGTTTATCTATGTTTCCCTCTTATCTAAAGTAGGGAAGAAACTCCTTTTCAAACCTCCTTCCTTTCCCTACATCTCAGCATAAAGAATGGAACAATAGCTTCTAACTAATCACCCCTATTCAGAAAGAAAAACCGGCATACTTTAATATTTAACCTCACTAACATCCAAGGAAAAAAACCACAAACCACACAGCATAAAGGAGCGGTCAGATGGTTAAAGCTGATGTGTGGAAAAAACATTTTCTGAGTTATCAATTTCCTGATGGTGTCCTGTAGAGAGGAACAACAATGCGTGTGGGTTCTACAAAATAAAATCGGAGGTTATTAGGGATTAGGCTCGGTGATAGGTGATAAAACCTATGGCAGGCTGTTTTTACATTTATTAAAATCACTCCTCTGTGTCTTTCCATTTGTAGATGACTAAAATAAGATTCTTCCTCAACAAATCACACTCCTAGACTGAAATGTAATGCTACATTTTCTAAATTACATTTGTAGCAGAAACTGAATTTTAGGAAGTAAAACATAAAACAAAACTATACTAGAAAGAGTTATGTTGTATATCTAGAAAGGTTTACACATTTTAATTGGCTGTTTTGGCTGAATATGTATTTATGATATTTGAATTACATTTCTTCATAGTCAAAATAATACAAATGATGGATTAATTTCTAGACATCCAAAATGTTTATTCTAGATGCGTAGAATAACAATTTGTTTGAGATGTTCATTTAGACAAAGAAAGTTTTATTATTTTCAGATATGAGGAATAAATATTCAGTAATAATTAGGCCTGTCACGATAACAAATTTTGCTGAACAATTAATTGTCTCAAAAATTATTGCGATAAACGATAATATTGTTTGAAGACCATTTAACACTGATTTAATTGAAATGAAGTAATAATGCATGCGATTTCTCAGTCTCTGTTAACTAAAAATACACTTGAATAAAAACTAAACACAAATAAAACTACAGTTGAAATAATAACGTATGTACAACATATCACGTTTGTGATATGCATGTTTTCCTCGGGAGTTCATTCTGTCTATCAAATGTCTGCAACATTTTTCCAAATGCCGGCTTTTCAACAATATTAAGTGGCAGCATCTCTTTAGCAATTACATGAACTACGCTGTCTGTGAGCGCACGCCACTTTGTGGCGTCCTTTTTATATGCTGCCTGTTGATTAATTGCTTCAGTGATGGAGGACTGTCGCGAACTGGAAGATGCAGGCGGGCCACCGAAATACTCCCACACTGCGGCTGTTGTGCTCAACTTTGAAACCAGTTCCATTTCGAGCTTTTCCCCCAACATAGGATGTGTTTTTTTTTTTACCTCGCTAACTCCTCTAACAGCACTAAAGCTGCAGAAGTACAAAATGATGCGCTCTGACTACCTGATGCGATAGTCCACTCCTCCTCACTCCTCATTTTTTCCCTTCCTAAAAAATTAGGAAGGGGAGGGGTCAGTGGATACTACCGGAGTTAAGCCTTTTCATCCAGCGTCATCAATAGAAAGAGAAAAACACAGGCACTGACGATATAGCCGATAAAATAAATGACATGGATAGTTTTTATTTATCGTGCCATTAATTGATTTATTGATTATCGCGACAGGCCTAGTAATAATACATTTCAAAATGGCTTGCCATAGCGGTAGTTACTGCAATAATATTAAGAGATTATTACTTGAATTGGAAGTGGATTAATGTACCTATTTAGGTGAAATCATTTGGCAGCAGGTGAGGATGGAGAATAAAAATGTTCTAATAGATGGAACCTCATCATCTTTTACACGGTAAATACTGTCTATTTGCAGCCACTTCAGATGTTATCGTACCAATAAATGGTCGTTATTAGCGGCTATCAGACTTCAGGCTGAGCCAGTAGGCTCATTATCATCGAGTGAATCCTAATCCTAACCCGAAAGTAATTCCTTTTTCCCCAGGGAATTAATCTATTTCTGTGGAATCTGAAAATGATTTCATTAGTTCTTCATGTAATGTAAAAAATAAAAGATTATCCAGATGTCGCTGATATTAAACAAACCAAAAACACATAAATCTCATTTCCTGTCAACTGAGTTGTAGGATCGTCTCCGTACAAATATTTAATTCTCTGTGAAAAAGTGCACAGATAAGACGGTACCATCAGGTTTGCTTTGTCAGAGTCAGCAGCAGAATAACAGTTAAAGAATCATTTTATAGAACTACAGCATCACAGCCTGCCATATCATCACATCATAACGTCTGTAAATGAGGAGACATCCCTGCTACAGCCATATGTAATAATACAGCGAATCAAATACCTTTGATCAGCTGTGGTTGTTTTTAAGTGCTGCTGTAACTCCACTATTTCCCCACAGTGGGCCAACAAAGGGAGTTTCTATTCTATGTAGTGTATATCTGCTGTTTATTTAGTAATGTCTTCCAAAGCTCTGATGCCTTCATGAAGTTCTCCCTCCAGCCCTGATGTCAACAGTCTGTTGATTTAAACTAAACTCCGCTGCAGTGCTGAGGCATCCTTCTACTGTTCTGCTTAAAGCAGCAGGTTAGGGCAGCAGGATGACCTCCCCAAGATGGCGCCCGTAATGTCTGCGCAGAGACAGTCAATGCGGGGTCTACTCTAATATTATCTCTATGGTAGAGACGGCTTTCTGTGATTGCAGTGAACTCGGAGCGAAGAGGAGGTTTAACCGGAGAAAATTACTAACCTGACCGCAGTCATTAAAACCCAATGCTGGAAGTGAGCGAGCTGACCGCAGTAAGATGGCCGCTGACCGTAGGTTAGCTTTAGCTTAGCATGTTGATCTCCTCTAAGCAGTTTTCCAATCAGGTGAGGCTAAAATCCACAGTGTGCATCATCAGGGAATCGTTTCTATCAGGTGTTTCCTACCTATCCGGTGTAAGATGATCTGGGGGATCCTGGTGAAATCCAGCAGTAGATGTTGATCGTCCATCTTTTCCTCCGAATTGACCAAACTCCCTTTAAACTCCGTGAATGTTTCTTCAGCAGGAGTTAACTGCTCGGTGATAAACTCTCCTTGAAGCTGGACTGAAGACATTCTCACTGCAAACACTCCCAGATTATCAGCCTCTCTACAATGACTCCACACACAAGCTAAGCTAATGCTGCTAATGCTACCCGAGCCCGAACAGCGAAGTACACTTCGCTGCAGCAAACAGAAAGGGGCGGGGACGGACCACTGTCAGTCTCATACCTTACATGGAAATGGGACCATTTCATTCCGGAACTGACGGGGGCGCTAGTGACACTATTTTCTGTACCGACCGTTTCATAATAATTATAATAATAATAACGTATTTTATTTGACAACGCCTTTCAAAACACCCAAGAACACTTTCAACATTAAAAATACTAATTAAACAGTAAAAAAAAGGCTACAAAACGTGATATGTCACGTGGCATGTCTTTCACGTGGTATGTCCCTTTTTTATTTTGAAATCTTTATTTAAAATTATCTTAGTAACAAACAATCTAAAATAAGCAACAATAAGGAATCATTATGGAGATGTATTTATCTATCCTTACACCCTATATATCTCTAACAAAAATCGTAAAAAAAAAATAAAATCAATATTTTGGAGACAAATGTACATTACATTAAGAGCACATTTATCCATCCATTAATTTTTATGAATTATCCTCAAGTGGGGTCATGAAGGCTGCTGACCCTGGACAGATCCCCAGTCCATCGCTGATTAAGAAAACAGATATAAACAAATACATGCTGGTGCTGAAGTTCAAATAATATATTTTGATGTTGTGAACGGTACTCTTAAAATAAATAAGTTAAAATCTAAAATATAATAGCCTTTGGCTTATTTAATAAGAACTAGATGGAAAAGAGGTTTGGTCTGTAAAATATTTAGTCGACAATTTTGGCCAACTTAGTACGTCCATTCACGGTGCACTTTTGTTGTTTATTTGCCAAATATTTTTTCTTATTATTCTCATTGTGAATATAATTTACAAACAAACCAAAGGACTTTTGAACTTTTAACAAGTGCCATTCGGTAACTAGGATATACTTGGTTGCAGGTGACCTGGCTCAATTATTATCTCCTATAAGGACTCCAGCTCAACTAGTAAACTGACTGGTGTCCCACTATTCCATTTAGAAATACCATATTAATTTTATCAATTGCAATAAATTCATGAACTGCACTCCAAAAACATGAATATCCAATTGTAGCAAAACCCAAAGTGATTAATTAAAACCTTAAATGTAGCTTCAACCTGGAAAGACTCGCACAGAAAGTAGGTTTTAGAAAGTTCATTTGACAATAATCTTCAACTTTCTGATCCCGGCAGTAGACACTGTACTGGTAACGACCAGAGAGAATGATCTTTTTTCTACATGAAAACCTTTTTGAATAAAGTCTGTCTTCATCTCACCTGCTCAGCCAATCACCTGCTCAGGTGCCTCCCTCCCAGCCTAACGGCGCCGGTCTCAAGTCCTTCACCCTTCATAAAGTCCAGCTTGATGTGTGCAACTGCTCCTCACCTGAGCTTCCATCACCTCCACCCTGATTACACCTTCGCTTTGCTCGTTTAATCTTATGTTTGTATCTGAACAATATGTTTCTGCAACTTATTTTTTATTACATAAAACAAGTTGATTCTAACTGTTAAAACATAAACAACTTGTCTGTATGTCAGGTTTGTAAAGAAAATTTGTATTGATTCCAGTCATTGTTCAAAAATGTATAGGAAACATTGTATATTGCAAGTTATTAGCTTTGCTTGCATTTAAAATTTTCCAATTGTTAAACAACGCTGTTACAATATATTTACAACTACTTTATTGGTTCTACTGTCTCTCCAACAAATTACAGCCACAATGTAACTTTGTGGAAACGACACCATTTCTATGAAAACTAAATGATGTAAATCAACTGAGCTACAACAAAAGGAACTTTCAAAAATGTAAATAATATTGAAAGAACACATTATGAAAAAGGAGGACTGCACAAGCCAAAAGGTAAATATTCTTTATCAGAAACGATTTCAAATGGCATGTCACAAAAAAACTAACAATATGTGACAGATTGTGGAAAGCAACTTATATTTTCTTTGAATTCAATGTTGGCACTCAGGGCAAAGTCCAGGTATGCCATCACAGTAGTAACGAGGGTACTCTCCTCTCCTCTGCATCTGAAAAAAAAAAAAAAAAAAAAAAAATTAAAAAACAGGTGCATTGCAAGACTGTAATACAGGAAGAATGGATGATACATATGATTATGAATGAATCTTACCTGTAAGATTGGCGGTTTCCTTTCTACCTGCATGGTGAAGAGCATTAAACAATAATTAATACTTTATATCTCTCAGTATCTTATCCTTTCATCTCTAATGATATAAAAAAAGTTGTCCAAATAATGAATTTTAATTAAAAAAAAATCATTTAGGGTTTTAGTCTCATTTGCACATAAAGATACACAAATCAAAATTACTAGTTATGTGTAAATTTAAAAAATGAACCTCAATTTGTGCCTCGGCTCCTTTGGCATAGGTGTGGTCATCAGCACACAGAGTCTGTAAAAATACAGATATGTTCTAAGTGAAAGATGAATGCAAATCCAAATAACATCAAAACTGCTTCAACCCTTTTAATTCTTCTATCCTGATTTTCTTTCAGACTAAAAAAAATAAGCATAGAACAAAAGTACACTGTGAATGGACATAATACAAATTCTATGACTTAAAACAACAAAGTGATGAATTTTAGCCATAGCTTACCTCACATTTTGCCCTCTCATCAACTTTTTTCCGCTTTCTCTCCTTTTGTAGTTCTTCTCTGGACCTTTTAAAAAGGACAAATTGAAGGTTTTCTTAAAAAACTGAATCTAGAAAAGCGTATTAATTTACTATGTGAAAAAAAATTTTAAGAAGGTAAAATTACCTTTTGTTGATTTTGTGGGTTTTGCATTATGGATCGTGTGCCGAACACCAGTGCAAAAACTTTTCAAACTTCTTTCTTTCTTCTTCCTTTCCTCTTAACCTCACGTCTTTAAGGCAGTTATACTAGTGATTATGAAAATCGCGCCCCCTTCATTTCCGGAATGCAATAGTCCTATTTCCAAATAAGGTATGGGACTGACGGAAAGGTCCGTCCCCGCCCCTTTCTGTTTGCTGCAGCGAGGTCCTTCTCGATTTTATCGCTCGACCGGAAATGACATCACTGATCTCTAATCCCTGGATTGCTTTTTTTTCTTGAAAATCTTACAAAGTAGAAAACAATGACAGGGCGACTTGTTCATGCATTTGAATTTAACACAACATCTCAACAGATAAAGTCAGACAGTAACCTGTTAAACCATGAAATGGAGCATCATTGCACAATAAGCAAATAAATAATAAAGACCCTAAAATGATTCAAACACACCATAAACATCACATCACTTAAACACTTGAATTATTACTGAAATAAAATAACACAATTGTTGGTTCTAAACATCTGATTTAAAGTTTAGAATGATTTAATCAGACAGAGAGTTATGAGCAAATTCTGATATTTAAAAGTAAAATTAAATACAATTCAAATAAATAACATGATTACAAGTAACATTATTTTAACATAAACTTAGAAAACAATCTTTGCCGCAGGTAATGCATATATGGAAGTAAAAGATAAATAACTCTACAGCTAAAATATTGACTCTTTTCTGTATTTTCACCTGATCTCTAATAGATCCTGTTCCTCATGGTGTGTAGAGGAACCAGAACATTTACTCAGAAAGAGCAGCGATACTCTCATTAGAATATTACCGAAATAAAAAGCAAAGTAAAGTATAACTACTCATGAACGTGAATTATTTTCTAAAATTTACTGCATTAAATGTAACTAGTTACTATCCATCTCTGGCAGTTTGTTTAGGTTGAATCAGATCAATAACATCACTCTCTTCTTCCTGTCAGGCATGCAATCTAAACTAACTTTACTTTTTTAGATCAACTAAGATTCAAACTATTTCTATAGATTTTTTTCTGGTAAAGCCTGCATCTGAATGTAACGGAACAGGATTTTATTGACTGATTATTTCAGATCCACTTCCATCTTAGTTTCTCAGTCAGTCCATAGCTCCATGGTTCCCAGTACCAGACTGGGAGCTGGAACTGGAAACTGGTTCCTGTGGAGCAGCATGGAGTCCTCGGGCCTCATGCAGAGAAGAATGTGCAGCTTTCATGATCAAAGTTACAGGCCTAGGCCAGGCTTAAAGATATTTAGAATGACTTTGTTTGATCATCAATAAAGATGATCAATAAAGAATAATAACATCTGAAATGTTGCATCAATGGTTAGCTCCATTGCCTGTGTTGAAGAAAACCTTTGTTTTCAGGTGTACTTATCAGAATAATTCATACTTTATTGTAAATGTGTGAATACAAAATCATTTCTTGTTGCAGTTATTTCCATCAGTGACATTACTAAACCTGAGATGGTTCCTCTCATTTTCTAAGTCTCCGTTAGGATGCAGGTCACCCTGTTCCAGTTCTCAATATATTGTGCACTGTTGTCCTGTGCACTTAAGTGCACTTCCTCCATGTGCGCACTTCATAGAGAGGCTTAGGGTTTAGTGTGAATACGAGGTGTGTTCCAGTTGAGACCTGTACAGATCCGATCAGTATAGAGCTTGGGAATAGACTCATTTTGGGTTGTCAGCCATTTTGTATGACACGTTGCCTGACACAAACATAAACAACAGACAAAAAGAAGAGCAATTCTTGGTTTCCTCATTAAAAGAAGTTTAAAAGCAGCCATACTAGGAGAACAGAGTAAATGAACAGAGTGATCCCTATGAAAACAGTGAGGTGACTACAAACCTAAGTACGTTTTCTATTCTCCACTAGCAGGTGATTAATTTCTACGCATCTTTTAGAACAAGATCTGTTCTCTTTTCTTGTTTTACGTTTCTCCCTCCTCTGATTTCTGCTTAGCTTCATCCACTTCCTCACTCAGTTCTGTTTTATTCATATCTAAGATCTAACCTGTTTAATCCTGCAGGCTACAGGTGCAGAGATATCCCCTCTGGGAGCTCTATTGTTAGGGCTCTTCATTTGTATCATTTTGACTATGAAGAAATATATTTCAGAAATAAATATATATTTAATCAAGCTGATAAATGTCAAAATGACCACCTAAAATATGTGAACTTTTGTAGGTATATAAAACTTCATTCTTACTAGTATCATTTTTTTTTTTTTTTTACTTTCTGAAGTTCAGTTTCTGCTGCAAAAATGTAATTTAGAAAATGTATTAAAGTTCAGTCTAGAAGTGTGATACTTTATCAAGAACAATCTCATTCTAATGATCTTTAAATGGAACAACAGAGTGCTTTAAATAAATATGAATAACTTAAACATTAAGTTGAGCCACAATCTTCTCTCTTTTGCAGCTGTAGAGCTGTTTGTCTTATAAACACCTCCAAGTAATTAACGCAGGCAAAAAGAAAAGTGTTTTTTAGGTAAACTCCTGTGTACATGGTACTTGTTGATGGCATTAAAATAATTTCTAATAGCATTAAAATAGCATTAAATTTAATATGACATATTAAAAAAATCCCCATCAGCTTTCAGCATATGTTCAGTTTCTGCCCAAATATATATATGTATATTTATGTGTATATATATATATATATATATATATATATATATTATCATTATATTATCATTCAAAACTGCTTTTTTTGAATGAATTTTGTTTGTTGTCTACTCCCAAACTCAGCATCTCTTCATCCATTAATGTAATAAGAAGTTTCTTTTGAATGGATTTGATTAAACTTTTAGTCCCTCGGTTTAAAATAAATATTTTGATGGAGATGAGAAATCTCCTTACTGGTTGGTGAATAACCAATAGTTTGCATCGTATCATTTAAATAAACAGTGTTAGTTTTTTTGGAATGTAAAAAAATTATGCTATAATTTCTAGTTACTGATCTGTTGCTACTATATTTTAATTTGACGAACCGGAGTTTCTCGATGTTCTGTGCGATTGCAATTGCGAATCTTGACCTGGCGGGACCGGAGCGGAGCAAAAAATAGCTTGGCTCCGTATTTTGTCGGTGACGGACAGACAAGACGTACGTGGATGGAGACGTGCGGAGGAGTAGCGGTGGATGTGGAACAGCTCTCATTGATTTACATGAAAGACAAGCGCTCCGCACGACGTACGTCAGCGGGACGGAGCGGAGTATGTGGAATCTGGGGGGAAGTCAGTCATTTTCAGTAACTTTGAAAGCAGCTTCCTACTTTCATTCTTCTTTCTTCTCTTTTCAGCACCGCTAGGGTAACTTTTCATCTTTCTTTCCTTTCTTTTCTCTTCTCCCCCGCTCTGCTCATATCTTCTCTTCGCGGTGTTTGTTTTCAAATAGTTTGCTGCCGTGTGTTTGGACCTTTTTGCCCATGCGCAGCAAATGGGCTGAACCAATGTAGTGCACACTGTAGGGGGGGCCCCGAGACACACTTAATATTATAAGCATTCTAATGGCATTTTAGCGAAAGGATTTTTATCAAAAACATAATGAATGTGCACAAATAAGTAATAGCTGTATTAACCATACATGTAAAAGGAGTTTTAGGGGGCCCCCCAGGAACTCGGGGCCCTAGGCAACTGCCTAGTTTTGCCTAATGGTTAATCCGCCCCTGCTGCTCAGTCACCTGTACCTGCCTGTCTGCCTTCTGCCTCAAGCTTTGGTTTCATCTGAGCCCCAGAAATCTTCCTCATCCCTGAGAATTGTTCAGCTCCTTTTACAATCATCTCAATCTGTTCAGCCTCGAGTTTAACCTGCTCTGTACAGTTGATGACAAACACAATAAACACAATCAGTTTGTCAAACTCTGTAGGGTTCCAGATCCTACTAAGTTGCTATGATCTTTGTCTCAATGCTTCACTGCGACCCAGGGCCGTTTCTATTGAATTATTTTGGTGTTTTTATAAAATTCAAGAAAAAAAGCGGGGGAAACAGGGGAAAGCATCTTGAAAGTAAAATAAATATATTACAGAATACATTTTCATATTAATAGTAAAAACTGATGTTATTTGAAAATGAATAAACATTTTTGAGAGAAGATATTTTGTCAGAGAATAAATCAAAGATAAATAGAAATTTGGAAAAAGACTTCCATGGGTAAAAATCTCTACAAAAATCTGATAACGCTAGAAACATTTTTCTCTCTCACAACCAGAGTCTTTGCTATGAATTCAGGATTTTTCTCCCAATGTGAAAAATATATCATAGGCGTGCCTGTGTTCCTATTAGCAGAATAGACAGCTTAGCACCAATGATCCGGCTCAAAGGTCCTTTATTAAATAGTTTAGATAATTTGTACTGTGGAGAGTTGAGTGTATAGGTGGGCGTGTCAGTTACAATACAAGATGAGAAATCTCATGCAGTCCAGTGATTTACTACAAACAGGTTTTCACAGCACAGCAAGCAGAAGGAAACAAACTTGACTTTACATCCAGCAGTGCAATTTATGAAGTAATCAGGAGCTCTAACTTACTTATTTATCTGTTGCGTCCATGTATGATCAGAAAAACGAACAAAGGAGAAATAATATTCACATTAACATTAAATAAAACCTGTACAATAAAACCTGTTTTACTGTTTATAGCTCAAACTGGTGGGTGGCCCTTTAAGGAGTTGTAAATTGACATCCAGGCCTCAGATGCCCTTTCCAGCTAGCGAGTAATGCAATGCTGCCATCTAGTGGACAAAAATAATAGCAACCTAGTAAGCTCAATGGACTAAAAATTTACCATGTTCTTTACAGAGAAACCATCTATTTCTGTCGTACTTTAACATACAAAGATGCCTTAAACTCGGATATACTTTTAAATATCAAAAGGTACATGTTTGCCATATATATGATTGTAGGCGTCAATGAAAGATAAAACGCCATTATCCCCATAAAGCCGAAACAAATAACAGGCAGCCTTGGTTTATGTCAGCATTTCTGACCTCACTTTAAACAGTGAACAACTCAATTGTTCCTCAATTTGCCGCCTTTGAATTGTTCAATCAAAGGCGGCAAATTGCTCCATATGCGCTGCATTTTCAACTTTGCTTCAATGAGTGCAGAAGTGGTGGATTAAGTCTGAGACTGCTGTGAAGAAGCTTTTGAACGTGCCTTTACACGGTAAATATTACATACACTGTCTTCATGATTAAGCTAATCCAGATCCGATTCAATTTGATTATCGTTGTTTTTCTGTTCAGTGTAGTGATTGCTTGTTTTCTGCAACCAAATCGTGAGAATTTACACAAATTTAGAAAATACTGTGACTTTGGGCTAAAAATACAACATTTGTCTTTCCTTCTGGCGATGGCAAACTCAAAAAGCATTCATGTAAATTGTTTGCTTCTTGATAGTGTTACAGTGTGGGGTCCAATCTCTATGCCTCTAACTAATTATGTGTGCTGGGAACTTGGCCACTGTGATATCTGTCTAGATGACTGGTAAGCACATGGGACTTTCACCTGGAGATCTGGGGATCTAACTCCACACACGCCGTCTGATGCATACCGTGCCACATTCAGGCCTTGCTGGTAGGATCCATGTGCAATACCACTAAATGTACCCTGAATGTGTAAATGGCAATGGCAGCCACGAGGATGTGCTTTAGGAAAAAAACACATTGAAAGATCATCAGCTGCAGGTGCACCAGAGCCCTCTGTCCTTCTCGCTATTCCTCTCTTTGTCAAACACTGACAGAGGAATTCTCAGTACATACTGACCCAGGCTCTGTAATGTTCAGAAAAGAAATAAACCGAAGAGGGACTTTTACCGTCGTTTATGAGCTGCATATTTTCAGGGGTGAAAAACGCTGGACAGGAGGAAAACCACACACTAAAATATCTGTTCCTTCACAATCTTCATGAAAGCATAAAATACAATCTTACCATGTGCTATCGGATCAGAACCCTTACCATGCAAGAAATAAAGAAATATGGTCAGATGGCATGGGAAACATGTGAAAAGATGGAGTCGGGATGGAGAAGAAGGTAAGGAGCCCCATGTGAGGTTTAAGTCAGACAGAACGAAGTCTGACAAACACCATGAAAAGAAGCTAAGGCCTAAAGATGCAGATGAGAAAGGACAATGAAATATGATGAGGAAAATGGAGGCCACCTTACGCAGGCTGCTGACAGAAACGGCACGACAGATGACCAACTCGCCCTAGCCGCCATCAAACTCCACCAATACCCAAAACATACCAGATCCAAAAACTCTGTCCGCATGACTAGGCGTGGATCTAGACCCATCCGCCAAAAGGGTCTACCGGGTGGGGAACAAAGCCACTTGAATCAAGTGAATCATCCGAAACCCCACCACACAAAACACCGTTCTTGAGGTCCTTGGGTGAGCTCCATCCCACCAAAAACACACGTAAACTCTATTGTTCTGCCGCAATAGGTTCTGCTGTAATAGGCGGGTGCATCACAGCTGATGCACTTCTGGACAGAAGAAATTAGCGTAATGTGCACTAGGCTTTTTGAAAAGGTGATGAGGGCCATGAACACCCTTGGAAAACCATTCCAGGTGGAGACCTGCAATGTAGGTATCACCAGCTACACTATATAAGTCTTGCATCGCTAAGCGGGTGTTGTTAGATGTTACCTTCCGAGACGACTCTAATCCATCCTATCTACATGTGCACATTAGATACAGAACCCTTTCTTGTGGGCCAAGACCACCTAGACAGAGTGGCCTCACTCATCGACTTCAACCAGGGACACCTGTGGGCCCAAGTGGAAAATCCAAAGCTGTTCCCCTCTACAGAGACACAGCTTGTACCTACCCATCTGGTAACATGTTCAAACGAGCCACGGAAACCCCAAGTGCAACCACTTCCTCCTGCAGAAACGTTTTTCAGGGTTTCAGTTTCACAGTCACAGACAGGTAACCACGGTGCTTCTTTCCGCAGTCATGAATCCCTCCTCTGCACTCTCACACCTTCCGACAACAAACCCTTTAATCCCAGAGTGACTGAAGGTGTTCACTTGGAGGATGTTTTCCAACAAATGTGTTTTTGACCCTATGGTCAGAAAAGTCAGCCATAAGCAGAGGATTGTACCTTTCTTTGTGACAGGTGAACCCTAACCTGGTTGAACTAAGACGACGCCACCATCTACTCTCAGACAATCGGCTCCTTTCACGACTTCGAGCTGAGCATTTCCGTCATTGGGGAATTGCACTCAGCTGAAGGGAACTTAGTAGTATACACACTGGAAGCCTGCTCCACAGAAGACAGCCAAATAGAACCTGAAGGGCAGAACCAGAAAGTCGAACTGTACCCAGGGGTGAAAGAAGAAGTAAGACAGCAACTAGAGAAGGCCGATGCACTGTCGAAAAAGCGGCGCTCAGGGACCTCTTCTACGAGTTCCAGTCCATCTTATCTAGGGACTCCAATGATTGTGGGGTTACAGATTTGCATACGGTCTGCATTCCCATGAAACCAAATGCTCCCCCAACCTTTGTGCATCAGTATAAGATTTCTCTAGCCGCTTATGACTCAATCCAAGAGAATCTCAATAAGCTGTCAGAGTTAGTAATTTGATTACTTCCTGTTTGGACTAACTGAGTGTTGTTGCTGTCCAGACGATCTTCATCTGAAGTTAAGTTATTTTTTCTGTGATATCTCTGTATCTAAGTAACTCTAACTGACCAGAACTACTTTAAAACATAGCGCTTTCTGCTGCACTTTTCTACTGAGCACTTGTCAGTTTCATACGGATTTATTGCTGATAGTAAGGAGTAGCTAGCCTAGGCTAGCACTAGCTTAGCATTGCTATGGCTTCTCTCTCACCCTCCCTTGACTCTTTTCCAACTCTTCCTTCTTCCTCTCCTCTCTCCTGCTCTCTGGCTCTGTTCAAAAACCTAGGACGTGTCCTCCAAGGACGCGGTCTACCTAGACTGGATCCTTCGAAGTCCTTGAAAATAAGGAGACCGGAAGAGTTTTGGCTGTGAATTCGACCAGGTCTACCCTTCGGCGGGTTTTACCGCCATATGCTCTGTTGCTTAGCAACCGTGAACGTTGACACGCAAAGCAGGAAAAGAATGAATACAGAAGTTTTCAAAACTGTTTATTTCTTTTTTTTTGTGAACAAAGTGAACAAAAGTGAACAAAGACTACACTCACAAGAATCCAGAGTGGAATAAAGGCTCCAACCACCGGGAGCAGGAACAAATAAAATCAAATGTAATGATAGAAACCTTATTCAGTTAAATAACCTGCTGCTGTCATTCTGCACATCTCTGATGTTGCTGCTATTTTCAAATATCCATCACTGTAAAAATGTCCATAGCTGCATATTGGTTATTTATTCTCCAGTTTTATATTGTTAAAACACTTTACAGTATTTTATTGTTTATATTTTAACTCTTCCCTATCATGTTATTCTTATACATTTTTCTAAGGTCCACATTTGTGTGACCATTTTCAATAATCTTTCTGCTGCTGTAAATTTGCCCCTTGTGGGACAATAAAGGGATTTTCTATTCTATTCTATAAAAGGGGTAGAAAGATATTAGTAAATCTAAACAATATATTTATAAAAAATATATCTGCTAAATCTCTAATATTCAACAACAAAAAATACGAAGTTAAGCATATTGTGCAAAACAACAATAAAAAGATAAAAATCCTATCAGATTTATAGTCCCCACCCTGCAGATCTATTAGAATCTGTCCTTAAATTACAGCCAAACTCATTTACACAGTAACAGATAAAAACCTTTAGATAAACCAAACATTACCGCCACATATCTGACTCAATAACCATTAAAACAACTATTTTCATTCATTTCAGACGGAACTATTCACAGACTGGATTATATTAAACTGAACTTCCAATTTTCACCACTGTTCAGCGCCAAGTAACCTTTCCTCTGATCACGGAGCAGCTTGGTCTCGCAATGAATTCTGCGTTAACCAAGGATAGAGAGGATACATCGGACCCGTCCTTCAAATCGGGCTAAAAGAAGGACGCATTTTAAGGCCGCATAACGAGGAGTCTTGGAATCCGACCAGACCTCGGCGCCGCGCTATGACGTAATCGGCCTTCGAATCCGGTCTTCTAAGGATGCGTCCTAGGTTTTCGAACAGAGCCTCTGTGTCAGATGTTCAGTTATTCCTCTGCCTCCTTTAGTGATAATGGGATGTGTAATAAGTGTAGTATTTTTGTAGCTTTGGAGGCGAGGGTGTCAGAGTTAGAATCCAGGCTTCAGGCTGTTGAACATCCAGGCGTTAAAGTAGGCCCCCCACGTAGCTGTCCTCCAAAAGTGCCTGAGCAGCCAGGCGACTGGGTAACTGTAGGCAGAAAGCGTAGTCATGGATCTCTGCCCACTGGTCACCACCAACCCGTTCACGTTACTAACCGGTTTTCCCACTCAGTGACACACCCACTGAAAAGCCCACTCTGGTGATTGGCAGCTTCATAGTCAGAAACGTGGCATTAGAGACACCAGGGGCCATAGTCAAATGTTTGCCGGGGGCCAGAACGGACGACATCAAATCCTACCTGAAACTGCTAGCTAAGGATAAGGTTAAAAACAGAAAGAATGTTATTCACGATTGCAGTAATGAATCCTTGTGACACCAATCGGAGGTCACTAAAATTAGTGTTGCTTCGGTGTGTAAGTTTGCAAAAACAATGTCGGACTCTGTAATTTTCTCTGGTCCCCTCCCTGATCTGACCAGTGATGACATGTTTAGCCGCATGTTGTCATTCAACCGCTGGTTGTCTTGGTGGTGTCCTGAAAACAACGTGGACTACATTAATAATTGGCAATCCTTTTGGGGAAAGCCTGGTGTGATTCGGAGAGACGGCATCCATCCCTCTTAGGATGGTGCAGCTTTTCTTTCTAGCAATCTGGCCACATTTATTAGTCCTCCAAAACCCTGACCACCCAGGGTGCAGACCAGGAAGCAGAGTTGTAGTTTAACACAACATCTCTGCAGCTTTTCTACTGTTACCCACTCTTTACGCCATCCAGACAGTGTCTTGCCCACGACCAAAATCTAATAAATTAGCAGATATTCCATAAGGAGTAAATCATGATAATCTAATTAAAATTAAAATAACTCCATTAAATCTGGTCTGTTTAATATAAGATCTCTTTCCTCTAAAAGTCTGCTAGTTAATGACTTGATTTGTGATAATCACATTGACTTATGTTGCCTTACAGAAACGTGGCTGCAGCAAGAGGATTATGTGTAGCATAAATGAGGACACTTCTTCAAGCTATTTAAATTTTCACATACCCAGAAGTTCTGGGCGAGGAGGAGGATTAGCAACAATATTTCAGTCTGACTTACTGATTACTCCCAAGGTAGTTAATACTTACAACTCTTTTGAACATTAACCCTTAATTTCCCTCATCCAAATTGCAAAGCAAGAAAACCTCTTCTTTTTGTAACTTTGTATCATTCATCAGGTCCTTACTCTGAATTTTTAGATGAGTTTTCAGAGTTCCTTTCTGATTTGGTATTAAATACTGACAGGGTCATCATAGTGGGAGATTTTAACATCAATGCTGACATTGAAGACGATAGCTTAAGAGCAGCCTTTAATGCTATCTTAGACACTATTGGCTTCGTTCAAAATGTGAATAGTCCCACACTCTCATCTTCATACTTTGGATCTTGTGCTGACATATGGCATAGAATGTGAAGAAATAACAGTATTTCCTCACAACCCTGTCCTCTCTGACCACTTTTTAATAACCTTCAGGATTACTTTAACAGAGTTCTCCTCCCCCAGAACAAAGATCAGTTTTAGCAGATCATTATCAGATAGTGCAGTTATAAATTTTAAAGAATCTGTTTCACTTTCTTTCTCCTCTGTGTCTCTGAGCAGTGCTGCAGAGTGCAAAAGCTTAGTTTATTCCCCTTCAAAGGTTGATGATTTTGTTGGTGGGGTTGCTAGTTCTCTGCATACTGCCTTAGACAATGCAGCTCCTTTGAAACTGAAAACTGTTAAAAATAGAAAGCTGGCTCCTTGGTTTAATGCAGAGCTGCGCACTTTGAAGCAAAATGCTAGGAAACTGGAGTGGAAATATATCGCTCCACAGGCCTACGGGAATCCTACCTAGTCCTTAGTTTACTGCTGTATATGAGCACCCTTCGTAAAGCAAGAACAGCATATTTCTCCTCATTAATAGAGGAGAATAAGAATAATCTTAGCTTTCTTTTTAATACAGTTGCCAAACTCACCCAGAACCATAGCTTAGTTGAACCGTCCATTCCACCTGCTCTTAGCAGTAATGATTTTATTGGAATCTTTATAAATAAGATTGATCTTATTAAAAATAAGATCATTATTACTCCTCTATCTGCGACTGATTTGTCTCTGGAGGGTGGGGCAGCATCTGAGGTAGTCATGGAATCTGAACCAGGTTTAGACTGCTTTGATCCAGTCGAACTTTTAGAGTTAGCAAAACTATTGTCCTCATCTAAGCCTTCAACTTGTATGTTAGATCCAGTTCCAACCAGGTTATGTAAGGAGGTATTCCCTTTGATCTCCTCCTCCATTTTAGATGTGATTAATTTATCTGTGTTACAGGGATACAGCGGGGCAAAAAAGTATTTAGTCAGCCACCAATATTGCAAGTTCTCCCACTTAAAAAGATGAGAGAGGCCGGTAATTTTTATCATAGATATACCTCAACTATGAGAGACAAAATGAGAAAAAAAAATCCAGAAAATCACATTGTCTGATTTTTAAAGAATTTATTTGCAAAATATGGTGGAAAATAAGTATTTGGTCAATAACAAAAGTTCATCTCAATACTTTGTTATATACCCTTTGTTGGCAATGACAGAGATCAAACGTTTTCTGTAAGTCTTCACAAGGTTTTCACACACTGTTGCTGGTATTTTGGCCCATTCCTCCATGCAGATCTCCTCAAGAGCAGTGATGTTCTGGGGCTGTCGCTAGGCAACACGAACTTTCAACTCCCTCCAAAGATTTTCTATGGGGTTGAGATCTGGAGACTGGCTAGGCCACTCCAGGACCTTGAAATGCTTCTTACGAAGCCACTCCTTCGTTACCCGGGCGGTGTGTTTGGGATCATTGTCATGCTGAAAGACCCAGCCACGTTTCATCTTCAATCCCCTTGCTGATGGAAGGAGGTTTCCACTCAAAATTTGACGATACATGGCCCCATTCATTCTTTCCTTCACACGGATCAGTCGTCCTGGTCCCTTAGCAGAAAAACAGCCCCAAAGCATGATGTTTCCACCCCCATGCTTCACTATAGGTATGGTGTTCTTTGGATGCAACTGAGCATTTTCTCTCCTCCAAACACAACGAGTAGAGTTTTTACCAAAAAGTTCTATTTTGGTTTCATCTGACCATATGATATTCTCCCAGCCATCGTCTGGATCATCCAAATGCTCTCTAGCAAACTTGAGACGGGCCTTGACATTTACTGGCTTAAGCAGGGGGACACGTCTGGCACTGCAGGATTTGAGTCCCTGGCGGCGTAGTGTGTTACTGATGGTAGCCATTGTTACTTTGGTCCCAGCTCTCTGCAGGTCATTCACTAGGTCCCCCCGTGTGGTTCTGGGATTTTTACTCACCGTTCTTATGATCATCTTGACCCCACGGGGTGAGATCTTGCGTGGAGCCCCAGATCGAGGAAGATTATCAGTGGTCTTGTATGTTTTTCATTTTCTAATAATTGATCCTACAGTTGATTTCTTCACACCAAGCTGTTTACCTATTGCAGATTCAGACTTCCCAGCCTGGTGCAGGTCTATAATTTTGTTTCGGGTGTCCTTTGACAGCTCTCTAGTTTTGGCCATGGTGGAGTTTAGAGTGTGACTGTTTGAGGTTGTGGACAGGTGTCTTTTATACTGATAACGGGTTCAAACAGGTGCCATTAATGAAGGTAACGAGTGGAGGACAGAGGAGCCTCTTACAGAAGAAGTTACAGGTCTGTGAGAGCCAGAAATCTTGCTTGTTTGTAACTGACCAAATACTTATTTTCCACCATATTTTGCAAATAAATTCTTTAAAAATCAGACAATGTGATTTTCTGGGGGTTTTTTTTCTCATTTTGTCT